>NC_088424.1:27792316-27917316 GCF_034236695.1 Oncorhynchus nerka | reverse complement strand
GCCCATTGTCGTGCCGATCATCCGCCGCCATCACCTCATGTTTCAGCATGATAATTCACGTCCCCATGTCACAAGGATCTGTACACCTTTCCTGGAAGCTGAAAATGTCCCAGTTCTTCCATGGCCTGCATACTCACCAGACATGTCACATATTGAGCATGTTTGGGATGCTCTGGATCGACGTGTTCCAGGTCCCACCAATATCCAGAAACTTCCCACAGCCATTGAAGAGGAGTGGGACAACATTCCACAGGCCACAATCAACAACCTGAAGAACTCTATGCGAAGGAGATGTGTCGAGCTGCATGAAGCAAATAGTGGTCGGATTTCTGATCCACGCCCCTACTTTGAAAAAAGTTATCTGTGACCAACAGAGGCATATCTGTCTTCCCAGTCATGTGAAATCAATAGATTAGGGCCTAATGACTTTATTATTTTTATTTATTATTTATTTTTATTTTACCCTTTTTTCTCCCCAATTTCGTGGTATCCAATTGTTGTAGTAGCTACTATGTTGTCTCATCGCTACAACTCCCGTACGGGCTCGGGAGAGACGAAGGTTGAAAGTAATGCGTCCTCCGATACACAACCCAACCAGCCGTACTGCTTCTTAACACAGCGTGCATCCAACCCGGAAGCCAGCCGCACCAATGTGCCATGGCTGGCAACCTTGGTTAGCGCGCACTGCGCCCGGCCCGCCACAGGAGTCGCTGGTGCGCGATTATACAAGGATATCCCTACCGGCCAAGCCCTCCCTAACCCGGACGACGCTAGGCCAATTGTGCGTCGCCCCACGGACCTCCCGGTCGCGGCCGGTTACGACAGAGCCTGGGCGCGAACCCAGGGACTCTGATGGCACAGCTGGCGCTGCAGTACAGCGCCCTTAACCACTGCGCCACCCGGGAGGCCTATTTATTTAAATTGACTGATTTCCTTATGTCAGTAAAATGTTTGAAATTGTTGCATATTGCGTTTATATTTTTGTTCAGTGTATAGACATGTCCAGAAGGAGGAATACTAACACGGCCCCCTTCTCTCCCCACAGAACAAATCTTAGGAACCGAACAGAGAGCAACTTCAAATGAATGAAAGATGAAATCAAGGCAGCCGCTTCAGTTATTATTAATGTTTGTGATCAATATTGTTTGTGTGTTTCAGATCCTGGGTGCTCGGAGCTTTCGCCCTGCTCTTTCTCCTGGGCCTGACCTGGTCCTTTGGTCTGTTCTTCCTCAACGAGTCCTCCGTTGTCATGGCGTACCTCTTCACCATCTTCAACACTCTGCAAGGGATGTTCATCTTTATCTTTCACTGCCTCCTCCAGAAAAAGGTAAGGATTTAATGCCAATGGCCTATATAAAGATAATGAAGCAGACTCTAACAAGCACTGCATTTTGTACGTCAATGTTTGAATATAAGACAAGCTTTCCTCACCAGAAGTGGGAAATAACCTTTCTAATGACCAGTTTCCCAAATAAATAAGATGACTGTATGTATCTATGTGTACTTAAGTCCAAGGCAAAATATATGCTTCTCATTTCAATGTCTGCTGTCTCTTGACATTTAAGACTATCTCTGATATTAGCACCGCTTCTATGTCATATTTGCCCCCCTGGAAACCCCCCTCTGTGTGAGATTTGAATGTGTCATCATGGCGGACGTGATAGGCCTATCTCCAGAGACACGCCATTTGAACTGCTGCTGTCGGCTTGGTGGCATTTGATAAAGATATGGATTTTGTGGCTTTGTTGGAAAGCTTTCCTCTCTCTATCGCTCTCTGGAGTCTACTGTCACTGTTGTGGTGTCTCTGAGCTCACTGTGTCTCTGTCGCTCTGCCCTGATCCTGTGCCCGCTGCAGGTCCGTAAAGAGTACAGCAAATGCTTCCGCCAGTCCCAGTGCTGCGGAGGTCTGCCTTCTGAAGGGTCCCACAGCTCGGCCAAGACGGCCACGTCTCGATCCACCGCACGCTACTCCTCCGCCACACAGGTACAGTACATACTAGGTACGGTACAGCAGCGGGAAGTTGGATTATATACACCCTTTTTTCTATCCTTTCTTTCTATGGAGAGGGAAACGAGGTTTCTTCTTCTACTCTTTCTCCTGTTGCATGCTAGCACGCCAAGGACCAGCATGAACACTTGAATATACCTCCTCTCAACCCTTTCTTTTTTTATTGAGAGCAGAACTCTAGTACACTTCAGTAACTGTATTTGCCCAGAGAGAGATTGTTTTGCGGCATAGGAAGGGAAAGGCCAGTCGTGGTCTTTCTCTCCTGTTGCATGCTAACACATAGAGGGAAGAGTCTGTATTGAGTTAAAGGTGGTCGTTCTGATCCTCTTGTGTGAAGTTGCCTTCTCTCTTTCCACTGAGGGTGAAAGGGAGAGCCCACGCCTTGTTCTCCTGCTGCATGCTAGCATACAGAGGGAACAGGGAAGGATACCAGCGTTGAAGATTGAAGTTGCGTCCGAAATGGCACCCTATTCCCTATTTTGTGTACTACTTTTGACAAGAGTCCTATGGGCCCTGGTCAAAAGTAGTGCACCATATAGGGAATAGGGTGTCATTTCGCATGCATCCATTTTGTTTTGGAGGTTGTTCTTGTAATCCATTGTGTTTGCTTGCTGCCTTCACAGAGCATTTTTCTTGTGGTCTTTTTCTGTTGCATGATAGCATGTAAAGGGAAGTGACATCAGTGTTTAAGGTTATTCTAATATGTGTGTTGTTGTTTACCTCCTACAGAGTCGTATCAGGAGGATGTGGAACGACACAGTGAGGAAGCAGTCAGAATCCTCCTTCATCTCCGGAGACATCAACAGCACCTCCACCCTGAACCACCAGGGTAAGACTGGCCCCTCTGTCTCTATCTACACATGTTATGTTCTCTCTGTTATGGGCCCTTGAATAAATATGGCAGATGCAGATTTTACTTTGATGTATTTAACCTTTTATTTAACAAGTCAATGATGATGCTCTTCATTCAAGGAGGCAGCTTTGTGGTAAAATGATAAATGTTTACTCAATATTGCTAGTGTCTGTCCTTATTACAAAAAACATAAACAACAAATAAAATACAGGTTATTCAGCAGCAAGTAAACAAATACACGCTAAACAAATGTTTTATGACGACTCAAAGTTCACGTCAATGTGTCTTTTGGTGGCCGATCTGCACAGCTGCTACTTGTTGGATGAGAGAAGTGTTACATAGCTACTTAGTCTGGCTTCAAGTGGCAGTGATGAGAAGCTGGTGTTGTGTGTTCAACTCTGGGCGACCCTGACTGACTGGCTACAGGGGCTCTGCTGGCTGTGCACTGACTCATCCTCACCCTGGCCTGGTCTCCTGATGATTTTCAGCCATGAGACAGAGAGAGAGAGCGCGAGAGAGAGAGAGAGCGCGAGAGAGAGAGAGCGCGCGAGAGAGAGAGAGCGCGCGAGAGAGAGAGAGCGCGAGAGAGAGAGAGCGCGAGAGAGAGAGAGCGCGAGAGAGAGAGAGCGCGCGAGAGAGAGAGAGAGCGCGAAAGAGAGCGCGAGAGAGAGCGTGAGAGAGAGAGCGCGAAAGAGAGCGCGAGAGAGAGAGAGCGAGAGAGAGAGAGAGCGGGGGAGAGAGAGAGAGAGAGCGAGAGAGAGAGCGAGAGAGAGAGAGCGAGACAGACATAGACTTGGGAAAGAAAGACAAACAGACAGAGGAGGGAGATGGAGAGACTGAGAGAGAGAATAAGAAAGAGGAGAGGTAGAGAGAGAGGGGAAAAGAGAGACAGGGGAAGAGAGTGAGGACGAGGTCACAGAGAGGCTTAACATGATACAGCTCAGACTTGCACTGTAAAATAGATTTTAACTTCTGTCCCCCTTATCAGTGCCAGCATTAAGCTCCCTTAATCACCACTGATAAGAAATGAGATATTGTTTTCAATGACTGGACATTGCTATTATACATTATACTTATAGATAGATGCATTATGTACACTTCCATTATGTGGGAGCACAGTGATGTCGGTGTGTAGTCCCCACATTATCAGTTTGATTGTATAGTCTATACAGTCCACTGACTCTAGACTGTAAAGTGGCAGTTTACAATGACATGTTTTACATGACTACTGTAATCATACCGGAAGAGATGGAGACCTGCACACTGTAAAAAATATAAAAAAGTTTCAAAAAGAAGGAATAATCCAAAACTGAGGCTTGAATGCAAAATAAATATGTTTATAAAAACATCATGGTGCCCAGAAAACAATCTATTCCAGTATACTTATTTTGATTCCTAGGCACCTGGAACAGACACTATTCAGTAGTAAAGATCTTCAAAGAGTGCAGATGGCCTCTTATCATTACTGAAATCATACGGAATATTTTGACTCCCACTTTAAAATGTAGTCCCTACAGTAGTATTTATTTATTAGCCAAGTATTTGTTTAACAGAGAAAGTACTTGACAATGTTTTTAGTACATGTTTGCTTGGTACAGAATGTGGCTTTGTTTATACCGACTCACTTGTTGCGGACAATATTGCTTGCTGTTCTGTGAAATTAAATCTGGAGAATACGATGTGTAGACAAGATTTAAACATCAACTACCCAGCCTTTTGCATTTACTGAAGAAGCACACTGCTGCAAACCCTATACTGATGTTACTTTTTACTCTGGCCTCTCTCTCTTCATCTCCTCTTCCCTTATTACTCTCCTGCCTTGTCTTTTAAATATAATCAAATATAATCAGATACTAGTGTTTCTCCTCCCTCACTCACATCCTCTCTCCCGCTCTCACATCCTCTCTCCCGCTCTCACTCACTGTCTCCCTCTCTCACTCACTGTCTCCCTCCCTCCCTCTCTCACTCACTCACTGTCTCTCTCACTCACTCACTGTCTCCCTCCCTCTCTCACTGACTGTCTCCCTCTCTCACTGACTGTCTCCCTCTCTCACTCACTGTCTCCCTCTCTCACTCACTGTCTCCCTCTCTCACTCTGTTTCCCTTTCTCTCCTGCCGTTCTTACAGGGTTGACTGACAACTACTTCTTAACATACCCTCTCTCCCCCTTTCTCCTCTCTTTCTCACTATCCTGCCTCGTCTTTCCTCCCTCCCTCACTCTTTCCTTCCTTCTTACAGGAATGACTGGCAACTACCTCCTAACTAACCCTCTGCTCCGAGCCCACGACCCTAACAACCCCTATAACAACCTGCTGGCTGAGACGGTGGTGTGCAACGCCCCCTCCCCTCCGGCATTTCACCCACCAGGTGCATGGTGATCTCTAACCTTTCTCCCTATGTTGATCTGTCTTTCTCTGTGTCTGAAATGGAACCATATTCCCTGTGTGTTCTGTTACCTTGATAAGTTTAGCTCTAGTCAAAATGAGTGCACTATATAGGGAATAGGGTGCCATGTGGACACACTTTGTTTTGTTTTAGTGTGTGTTTGAAACTAATTGTAATAGCAGTTGTTTGTGGGGTTGTGGCTCCTACACAGCATGTGTTGAGAAGTCTTGCTGTCGATTGTAGGGTTGCCCTTCCTCTCCTCTCATTACCACAGATCTTTATTTCATTGTTATCTAGTATACAAGCTGTGCTTTGTAACACCCAACCAGATGCGGTTGAGAAAGGTCAGTGCTATCTTTTCAAGACTACTCCAACAGTCATTTATTGGAATTCAGATGCATTTATTCCGTTTATATATTATATCTTATTATTTACCATTCTCCTCCTACACCTGTTGATGCTACATTTATAGCAGGTTCAATGGCATTATAAAAAAAGAATGTCTTGACTACAAACCCTGATCCCCGTTTTGATTTTAATTTTGTCAGTGTCTGTGTAGCGTGAACCAGATACGCTCTCTATCAGACTAAAGGAGGAAGCCCAATAAAAAAAAACACAGGAGTACAAGACGCAGTGCAGGCAGAATTATACCCCTCAGATATGCAGAGGCATTTGATGATGAAAGAGGAGAGGATGGAAGGGAAGGAAGCAGCACCAGGATGAATGTGTGGAGGGAGGGAAGAGAAGGATACAGGAGAACATACAGAAACTGTAGTTGTTCGCTCGGATTTGGCAGGTCTCCAATTTCGCCCGCTTCACACTGAGAACACTTAAGGCCTTTTTCTCTGGAGGTTGGAAAGAGTTCGGAACCTACCATGAACAGATTGTCACAGAAATCAGACATTTCATGATATCGTTGCTATTTCATTACAATCAATATACCAATGACCATAATCAAAACACCACAAATGTATCTAGAATCGACAAATCGCAAACAATGCTTTTGAGACATTAAAATTCACAGTCATCATAGGTAATTACAGTATAAGATAACTTATTCTAGTTGAGCGATGGTAATAAATTAACAGTGACAGAGTCTAATTAACAGGTTATTGTATGCGTCAGTGTGATCATCACATGACCTGCCTCTCTACAGGCCTCTCTACAGGTCTCTCTACAGGCCTCTCTACAGGCCTCTCTACAGGTCTCTCTACAGGCCTCTCTACAGGCCTCTCTACAGGCCTCTCTACAGGTCTCTCTACAGGCCTCTCTACAGGTCTCTCTACAGGTCTCTCTACAGGCCTCTCTACAGGCCTCTCTACAGGCCTCTCTACAGGTCTCTCTACAGGCCTCTCTACAGGCCTCTCTACAGGCCTGGCTGAATCATGGAAATACATGAAAGACACAGCCAATCATAAGGGAGATAGTCCACATACCTGCATCCTCAAACACGACAGATACCATCATTAATGACTCACAGTTAAAGAAAATGAAAGCACTCAAACATTATTAATGACTAACAGTTGAAAGACATGAAACACTTAGGAATGGACCTCAATAGATGTTGACTGGTTTGGGTGTAACTTCCTAACAGACAGATGTCAAGTAGTGTTATATGTGGTGATGGGGGGGATGTATACAGTTACAGATCAGGAAATTATTTTTGACGATATGTTGCATCGTATCATTTTGACAATATTGCAGTATTATTTTTGTGCTACTTGGCTGTACCTGCAGCAGAACTGATCAGAACGTGTTTTCTCATGTCTCTCTGGTCCCTCTGCAGCAGACATATGGGGAGGAATATGTTTGGAATATCGATTCGCAATGAAATCGCAGTCTGAAATTGCAATACATATAGAATCGTGAGAATCGCAATACATATCATATCGGCACCTAAGTATCGTGATAATATCGTATCGTGACGTCCCTGGCAATTCCCAGGCCTAGGTATATAATGGTGAATCACCCAGCGATCGGTAAGCTGCTCTGACAGCTGACGCTTAAGGTTAGAGAGGGAGATGTAAGTCTCCAACTTCAGTGATTTTTGCAATTCATTCCAGTTATTGGCAGCAGGGAACTGGAAGGAAAGGCGGCCAAAGTAGGTGTTGGCTTTGGGGAAAACCAGTGAAATATACCTGCTGGAGCTCGTGCTACGGGTGGGTGTTGCTATGGTGTCCAGTGAGCTGAGGTGAGGCGGCGCTTTACCTAGCAAAGACTTATAGATGACCTGGAACCAGTGGATTTGGCGACAAATATGTAGCGAGGCCCAGCCAACGAGAGCATACAGGTCGCAGTGGTGGGTAGTATATGGGGCTTTGGTGACAAAACGGATGGCACTGTGATAGACTGCATCCAATTTGCTGAGTAGAGTGCTGGAGGCTATTTTGTCAATTACATCGCCAAAGTCAAGGATCGGACTGATATTCAGTTTTAAAAAGGTATGTTTGGCAGCATGAGTGAAGGAGGCTTTGTTGCGAAATAGGAAGCCAATTCTAGATTTAATTTTGGATTGGAGATGCTTAATATGAGTCTGGAAGGAGAGTTTACAGTCTAGCCAGACACCTAGGTTTTTATAGTTGTCCACATATTCTAAGTCAGAACCATCCAGAGTAGTGATGCTAGGCACGCGGCAATCGGTTGAAGATCATGCATTTAGTTTTACTAGCATTTAAGAGCAGTTGGAGGCCACGGAAGGAGTGTTGTATGGCATTGAAGCTAGTTTGGAGGTTAGTTAACAGTGTCCAAAGACGGGCCAGATGTATACAGAATGGTGTTGTCTGCATAGAGGTGGATCAGAGAATCACCAGCAGCAAGAGTGACATCATTGATATATACAGAGAAAAGAGTCGGCCCGAGAATTGAACCCTGTGGCACCCCCATAGAGACTGCCAGAGGTCCGGACAACAGGCCCTCTGATTTGACACACTGAACTCTATCTGAGAAGTAGTTAGTGAACCAGGCGAGGCAGTCATTAGGGAAACCAAGGCTGTTGAGTCTGCCGATAAGAATGCGGTGATTGACCGAGTCGAAAGCCTTGGCCAGGTCGATGAAGATGGCTGCACAGTACTGTCTTTTATCGATGGCTGTTATGATATTGTTTAGGACCTTGAGCGTGGCTGAGGTGCACCTGTGACCTGCTCGGAAACCGGATTGCACAGCGGAGAAGGTACGGTGGGATTCGAAATGGTCAGTGATCTGTTTGTTCACTTGGCTTTTCGAAGACATTAGAAAGTCAGGGCAGGATGGATGTAGATCTGTCACAGTTTGGATCTAGAGTGTCTCCCCCTTTGAAGAGGGGGATGACCGCAGCAGGTTTCCAATCTTTAGGAATCTCAGACGATATGAGAGGTTGAACAGACTAGTAATAGGGGTTGCAACAATGGCGGCAGATAATTTTAGGAAGAGAGGGTCCAGATTGTCTAGACCAGCTGATTAGTAGAGGTCCAGATTTTGCAGCTCTATCAGAACATCAGCTGTCTGGATTTGGGTGAAGGTTTTTCTGCTCTTTTGCACACCAGCAGTTCTACCAGCATTTCTACTTGCACATCCTCATCTGCACATCTATCACGCCAGTGTTAATTGCTACATTGTAATTACTTCGCCACTATGGCCTATTTATTCCCTTACCTCCTTACTTCATTTGCACACACTGTATACAGATTTTTATATTGTGTTACTGACTGTACGTTTGTTTATTCCATGTGTAACTCTGTGTTGTTGTATGTGTCGCACTGCTTTGCTTTATCTTGGCCAGGTCGCAGTTGTAAATGAGAACTTGTTCTCAACTGGCTTACCTGGTTAAATAAAGGTGAAATAGAAAATAAATAAAAAAGTGTAAAGTATTGAAGAGGCTCAAGTTGAAAATGTTAGCTTATTCCTAATGTGTTCTGCTGTAGTCGTTAGATGATCCTCCCCATCCTGAAGGATCAACATGGCTTCTATGAAGTGTATTAATACAAAGGTAATACAGTGCAGATGTTCATTTGCTGCAGTAACGGTAAAGAGAACGTCTTGGGCGAATCTCCATTGGAATCTTTCCCAGAATGCAGATGTCTGGCTCTGGCAGTGTCCAGTTAAATTCTGTTCACATCACTTACCCCTCTCCCTGTAGAATATCTGTCTGCGTTAAAATGACTTTCCGTGCTTAAACAAATGCAAATCCTGCAGTGGGGCTGTTTTCACGCCATTTCTGTCTTTTTTTCCCCTAGCCCCCTTTCTTTGCCCTCAATACTCCTCCTCCACCCCTCCCTCCCTGTTCCCTCCTTTCACTCTTTAAAAAAAATCTTTGATGTCTGTTTTTACACTCTTTTCTCCCTACTAAAGAGAGAAAGAGACGGTCCTTATCTCCACGGCAGTGTGTGTCACAGCCCAGCTCCAATTTTATTCCTCCATCTCACAGTCAGGTCTATTCAGACTCATTTAACTGAAATCTAAAACTTCAATCTCCCCCCTTTCGCGGAGCTTGAAGCGAGGCAGTCACTAACTGCCAAAATACGGCTCTTTTTTTCATCCTCTTCCCTTACTCATTTAGACTGATCCTCCTATTCCAAGTCTTCTTCATCTTCTGCCGACATTCTTCTAGCCAATCTTTGAGCTTCACAAGAGGTTATCAATGTGATCTATTGTGTACAAAGTATTTCCTTCCCATCTGGGAGAAGTAGATAGATAGAAACCTGTTAAATCAAATCATCCCTCAATCACATTCTAAGCAGAGAGAGAGAGATAGTAATGATATGATAGTGTACCTGCCATTTTAGACTGTAAAGAGGCTGTGATTGCTTGCTGCTGAAACCCCTCCACCTGCCAAGTCCTGGATTCAGTTGTTCTCAGGATTATTTCTCTAGAGCTTTCTCAAATGTTTCACTTTTTTTTTCAGATGAATCTGTAAATTCGAGTTAAATCGTTAACTTTTTAAGGGGACCCAAATCTGAGCGGGGTCGACTGAATCCAGGCCTCCTTCCTCTTTTGTCTTATTTCAGTGATTTTCTTGTTTTTTATGCCGCAATAAAAAGCATATGTTTTACTTTTTTTTGTTGCATATCAGCAGTTCTTAGGCCAGATAGCCTGAGCAGACACACTTGATGTGAGTGGTGGCAAAGTGAGTCATTGCACCGTGCCTGTGTCGTGGTCGTGTGTGTGTATGGGAGGGGGGGGGGGGGCTGTGCTTGTGTGGCCCCAGTGGGTGAACAAGGTGGCCCTGCGTCTGTGTTCCACATTACTCCTTCTTTTTTTTATTTTTTTTAAGGCTGGAATGAACGTTTTATTCATTGTCTCTTTTCTACCTCCACCTCCCCCACAGTATTTCTTTCTCTCATAACCTGTGCTATGATATGTTGATCTTGCTATGTTGTTGCTACCTGGCTAGCTACATTATCAGTGTGTTGTTGCTGGATGTGTAATGTTTCTTTTTTTTCTTTTTTCTCATTTGTCGAATATTGTTCAGGATAACTTCAGTATTGGCTATGATAATGTCAGACATGATGATGCAAAATGGAAACAGACATGATAGATAATGATTTCAAATTTGAACCTCTTGAACTGTATATTATGTATAAATATGAAAATTTGAACATAAAAATCGAGTTAGCAACTATTGAAAACACTTAACAGTGAAGTGTCCTGAGCAGTATCAAACTGTATTGTATTGATTTGTAATTTAATAATGATTTATAAACCGTGCTTTAGTGATATCTAATCCAGGTGTCGTACCTCTCGTTGCAGGGCAGCACTCTCTGACCCACAGCAAGGACATCAGTGCCATGGACACCCTCCCCCTCAACGGAAACTTTAACAACTGCTACTCCCTGCGTGACCATGACGATGACTATGAGGATGTTGTGGGTGGGGGTGTGGTCGGGGGTGTGGTCTGCGGCCCAGGGGACCTGGGGGGCCTCAGCCTGGACGACGCTGCCTTCGAGAAGATGATCATCTCTGAGCTGGTTCACAACAACCTGAGGCCCCGCGGGCCCCCTAAGGGCCACAACCCCCACCGGGATAGCAGGGAGAGGGACAGGGACCGGGCCCCTCCCCAGACCAGGGTGACTGGGGACAGGGATAGGGATGGTGGGGGTGGAAGCGGCAGTGAGGATGATGCCATAGTGAACGACCGTGCTGAGGCTTTGTCCCCCCAGAGAGGTAGTATAGTCGGGGTAATTGGAGGAGGTCACCCTACCCTGGAGTTGCTGCTGCACCCCCACCATAAGGAGGCGTTAGAGGCCCCCATCCTACCCCAGAGGACTCACTCCCTGCTCTACAGCGCCCACAAGGCCCCCAGGAGGGCTGTGGAGGGGCCTGGGGGCCACGGCTCAAAGACAGTGGGGGCGATGGAGGACGGGGACTCCCAGTACACCAGCATGCCCAACCTGAGAGACTCCCCCTCGGCCTCACCCTACCCCCCCGATGAAGCCGACGACCTGTCCCCTTCCCCCAGGAGTGAGGGGGAGGACCTGTACCATAAGAGCATGCCTGAGCTGGTCGATGGGCCCCAGCCCCTGTCTTACTACCACATACACCGGGGCACCAGCGATGGGTGCATTGTGCCCCCCAGCGCTGAGGACTGTGAACCTGAGGGACAGGGCCCCAAGGATGGACAGATGCAGCTCATTACCAGCCTCTGAGCAGGTGGATGGAGGAAGGAGAGGAAGCACCTCTCTGGTGTTTTTGCACAGATTTGAACATATGTATGTGTGTGTGGGCTTTGGTTGATGTCAAGACTATTGCCAGCCCTCACCGGTCCTCCTCCTGGTCCTCCTCTGCACTCCCAATGACCCGTCAGAGCAAGAAGTGAAATGTTTGTGGCTGGTAGGTAGGAGATGGATGGCTTATTCACACATACACTCGGTCACATACAAATGTCCTTTGGACAAGAACTGCTCCGCTCTGCTGTGGGACTACAGAGAAGGAAATGCACAGACTACTCAATGTGTCAGAGAGTAGTCTGTCTGGCGCCATCCCTGTCCAGCTTGCATTTGTATTATATGGAAGAAGGAAAAAAATATGGTTTCAAACTCCAGGTTTAGAACTTTAGGAACACTGGGGAAGTCTTCCTGGAAGGGTTTCCAGTATGAGGATCTGTTGAGTCATTCCACTCCAGAACCTAGAGTCATTTCACTCCACATTGAGGAATGTCAAATGAAGAACCACTAATTCAGACTCAGGCATTATATTTTCTCTATTGCACATTTAACTGTTGTCAGAGTAACAGCTAAATAAAATATATTTTGCTGTACTACAGTGTAAAAAAAAAAAAGAAAAGAATACAAATGTTGTGGCAACCAATTATACAACCTTTGAATGTTGAGGAGATTGTCCTCAAAACAGGTTTTGCTCAAACGGTGCAAATGTCTTTTTTCCTCTCACTCGACACGTTGTAGTCTGTTTGAACATAAAATATATATACTTTTTTGAAAATCTCATAAGAAACAATACTCACATCTCCGCTTGTGAAGTGCTTTTTGCTTTCATGAATGAAGAGTTTTGGCAGTAATATTTGTTGTTAACACCATGCCATGCACAGATTTGGAGTGAATTGGATCCTTGTGTAATTTATTTTACTTGAAAGAAAATAAAAACATTTGTGTCAATGCGATATTTCAAGCATATTACGAGCATATTTCCGCCTTTGACATTAATTTATTAACAGAATTATTGAAAATTTGAAAAATAAAAATGTTTGGGTAGTGCGACTTTCAGCACGGTTTAGATTAAGTTCATTTATTTTGTAAGTGCCCATTGTCAGCTGATATAAAAATTCAACTCTTGTTTGATATCAAATAAATGTGAGATTTTTTCTTGTTTGCAATGGCTCACTGTTACTTTTCTTTCATGTCCAGACATGGAGCAAGATGAGAGCTAAGCTTCTGTTTAGACCTGTAGTCATGGAAAGAAATGTCAACAGGAGAGTTATCTGATTGATCCTGCTCAATAACGTTCATTCAAATATTATTGCCTAGTAAGGTCTTCCAGCCCGTAGGTCCTGCTTGAAGCTGACCACCCAGCTGTTCTTAGTAGACAACGTACGTCTGCTCAGTTCTGCATTTAACTGTGACATACACTTCATTAGACCATGTGAGATGCCAACTCTCTGTCAGACGTTGGAGTGAGAGAGAGGAGCGGGGGCTGTGGCCAAGGCAGGGCAGAGAGGAGCAGAGCTGCTAAGTCCACCATGGCTCCCTGCCGCGGTGTTTGAATGTCAGCCTCTCCGTTTACACAGAGCTATCCAGATCCAACAGGCCCCGGCCGGGAGACACTGAACCGGTCTGTTATATTATTTGGAAACTTGGCTTTGCGTTCACTTCAGTTGTAATGAAAATCAGATGAAAGCTGATGACCAGGGACCAGGACCATAAATACAGTACAAGCAGGCTCTCTTGGACTCGCAGTTCAGTTGGAAAGGAGTGGATCTTGTCTTGTCTTAAAAGGATACGTCAGGATTTCTCAAAAAACAACCCCTAAAGTCTTTGGAGAGAAGGGAGGCCCATATTTTTCATTCATCATTATTTTTGCCTGAGCTACGAACACATATAGAGGATTCTGACACAAAATTAACACCGTCACATCTTGGACACTGTCATGTTACTGGTGTTAGAAAGGGGGATTTGATCGTGTGCCACTGATTTAGATGTTTACAATAAAGCTACCTCTTAAAGGGATACTTCAGGATTTTGGCAATGAAGCCCTTTATCTACTTCCCCAGTCAGATGAACTCGTGGATACCATTTTTATTTCTCTGCGTGCAGTTTGAAGTTGCTTAATAGCGCAATTGGTAACTACCATTAGAGCAATGACACAAAGTCTATGGGTATCTGCTAACGTGCTAGCAGATACCCATAGACGTCCAGTCATTGTGCTAATGCTAGCTAGTTGGCTTGCGAAACTGCCTTTAACTTCCTTCATACTATATACAGAGACAGAAATGGTATCCATAAGTTCATCTGACTGTTAAATCAGTGGCACACAATCAAATCCCCCTTTCTAACACCAATATCAACACGACAGGGTCCAAGATATGACGGTGTCTATTTTGTGTCAGAATCCTCTATATGTGTTCGTAGCTCAGGCAAAAAATAATGATGAATGAAAAATATGGGCCTCCCTTCTCTCACAAGACTTTAGGTAATTTTGTTGTTGCATGATGCATATATATTGGTTCATTATCGCTAAGTAATCTGTCTGTTATATTAGCTTTCTTGCCTTATCATCTTCAAGAGAAGTGCATTGTAATACCGTCCAATATACTGGTGATCATGTTCTTTCCCCATGATGAGTGGGAGGCGGGATAATACTATAATATACTCTGAGGAGGGGGAGGGGTTAGGGAGCAGCTTCATTCCCTATTGGAACACAGTCACCTGCCATTGATAAAATAACACGCACCCTGAATGTCACCATTCACCTGTCTAGCCATCAAGCTTTCCAACTGGGCATTACTTTGGCTTAGACTATGATACAGCATATCAATGATGACCCTATTCGTGTAGCAAATGAGAAGTTGTCGAAGTTTGGTAGAGATGAAAGTACTGGACTAATCAACCCATCTTTAATCTATAATCAGACAGTCCTGTAGCTGTGTCCACAGGGCCCGGTCGCAAATGAAGGCACAATAAGCCGGAGTCCGAGCAGAGTCATTACAGTGTTTTCATTTGTTTCTGTTTGATGTTGTACCCGCTGGTGATTTGGACATTATTTAATGTCCACCTTCCAAATACATCAAACAAGATGTTTCATTGAAACTCAGATCACAGACCCTGTATTCCAAAATGTGGTGTGTGTGTGTGTATGAATCTGCGTGTGCACACTAAATGTGTTACAAAACAAATCTGATTTTACCATTTCACCCTGGTTTTACTGGAAGGGTGGGGGGGCACACACAGATAAAACGGTCATATTAGACTGAAAAGGTGTTATTGAGGACAAATGTTTATGTTAGTGGGGGATAGCAATCTTGAGCCAAAGCGGGAACTATGCATAATTACATTAGTACATCCACAAAGCAGGAGTATTATATTTCCTCAGGGCCCCTGTAAATGCACAGCTTACATTCCTCTACATTTCACTCTGCAGCAGAAAGATAAAGAGCATCTGAATGTGGCTGTGCATCATTCCCACCCTGCCACCACACTGCCACGGCATTCTGCATCTGCTTGTGGCGTATTCTGCATTACAACTTGCATATGTACTGGGGGTATTGGATTGGATTGGGGGTATTGTATTGAATTGGGCTATTGGATTTCATTGGGGGTTATTGGATTTCATTGGGGGTATTGGATTGTATTGGTGGTATTGGGCTATTGGATTGTATTGGGGGTAGTGGATTGTATTGGGGCTATTGGATTGTATTGGGGCAATTGTATTGTATTAGGGGTATTGGATTGTATTGGGGCTATTGGATTGGCATTATTATTTTTTATCTGATTGAACAAAGAAATGCATGGTCTGGACAAAATCCAGCTCCCACGCTCTGTCCTACTGATTAAAGTAAACGTCATTAAGTAATTATAACATTATTGAATCATACCCTAGCCTGTTTCTATGCCCAGTAACCTAAGAATAGTGTTGAGTTATGTGAATGTTATGTGTCTTGGTGTTATTTCATGCACAGCTTTTATGAAGTAGCTTTTGTTCATTTGAATTGTATATTGCTGCTTCAACAATAATGTGACCAAGGCTATAGACATTCTAAAAGAGAGAAACATGAGAGACAGGGAGAAAGAGAGAAACAGAGAGACAGGGAGAAAGAGAGAAACAGAGAGACAGGGGGAAAGATTCATAGAGAAACAGAGAGACAGGGGGAAAGATTCATAGAGAAACAGAGAGACAGAAACAGAGAGACAGGGGGAAAGATTCATAGAGAAACAGAGAGACAGAAACAGAGAGACAGGGGAAATTCATAGAGAAACATTCATAGAGAAACAGAGAGACAGAAACAGAGAGACAGGGGGAAAGATTCATAGTGAAACAGAGAGACAGAAACAGAGAGAGGGGGAAAGATTCAGAGAAACAGAGAGACAGGGGGAAAAGATTCAGAGACAGAAACAGAGAGACAGAGAGAAACAGAGAAACAGAGAGACAGGGGGAAAGATTCATAGAGAGACAAACAGAGAAACAGGGGGAAAGATTCATAGAGAAACAGAGAGACAGAAACAGAGAGACAGAAACAGAGAGACAGAAACAGAGAGACAGGGGGAAAGATTCATAGAGAGACAAACAGAGAAACAGGGGGAAAGATTCATAGAGAAACAGAGAGACAGAAACAGAGAGACAGAAACAGAGAGACAGAAACAGAGAGACAGGGGGAAAGATTCATAGAGAAACAGAGAGACAGAAACAGAGAGACAGGGGGAAAGATTCATAGAGAAACAGAGAGACAGAAACAGAGAGACAGGGGGAAAGATTCATAGTGAAACAGAGAGACAGAAACAGAGAGACAGGGGGAAAGATTCATAGAGAAACAGAGAGACAGGGGGAAAGATTCATAGTGAAACAGAGAGACAGAAACAGAGAGACAGGGGGAAAGATTCATAGTGAAACAGAGAGACAGAAACAGAGAGACAGGGGGAAAGATTCATAGTGAAACAGAGAGACAGAAACAGAGAGAAACAGAGAGGGGAAAGATTCATAGAGAAACAGAGAGACAGAAACAGAGAGACAGGGGGAAAGATTCATAGAGAAACAGAAACAGAGAGACAGAGAGGGGGAAACATAGTGAAACAGAGAGACAGAAACAGAAGACAGGGGGAAAGATTCATAGAAACAGACAGAAACAGGGGGAAAGATTCATAGAGAAACAGAGACAGACAGAGAGACAGGGGGAAAGATTCATAGAGAAACAGAGAGACAGAAACAGAGAGACAGGGGGAAAGATTCATAGAGAAACAGAGAGACAGAAACAGAGAGACAGGGGGAAAGATTCATAGAAACAGAGAGAGAGACAGAAACAGAGAGACAGGGGGAAAGATTCATAGAGAAACAGAGAGACAGAAACAGAGAGACAGGGGGAAAGATTCATAGAGAAACAGAGAGACAGAAAAGACAGGGGGAAAGATTCATAGAGAAACAGAGAGACAGAAACAGAGAGAGAAAGACAGAAGAAACAGAGAGACAGGGGGAAAGATTCATAGAGAAACAGAGAGACAGAAACAGAGAGACAGGGGGAAAGATTCATAGAGAAACAGAGAGAAACAGAAACAGAAGAAACAGAAAGATTCATAGAGAAACAGAGAGAGAAACAGAGAGACAGAAACAGAGAGACAGAAACAGAGAGACAGGGGGAAAGATTCATAGAGAAACAGAGAAACAGAGAGACAGGGGGAAAGATTCATAGAGAAACAGAGAGACAGAAACAGAGAGACAGGGGGAAAGTAGAGAAACAGAGAGACAGGGGGAAAGATTCATAGTGAAACAGAGAGACAGAAACAGAGAGACAGGGGGAAAGATTCATAGAGAAACAGAGAAACAGAGAGACAGGGGAAAGATTCATAGAGAAACAGAGAGACAGAAACAGAGAGACAGGGGGAAAGATTCATAGAGAAACAGAGAGACAGAAACAGAGAGACAGGGGGAAAGATTCATAGAGAAACAGAGAGACAGAAACAGAGACAGAAACAGAGAGACAGAAACAGAGAGGGGGAAAGATTCATAGAGAAACAGAGAGACAGAAACAGAGAGACAGGGGGAAAGATTCATAGAGAAACAGAAGACAGAAACAGAGAGACAGGGGAAAGATTCATAGAGAAACAGAAACAGAGAGACAGGGGGAAAGATTCATAGAGAAACAGAGAGACAGAAACAGAGAGACAGGGGGAAAGATTCATAGAGAAACAGAGAGACAGAAACAGAGAGAAACAGGGGAAAGATTCATAGAGAAACAGAGACAGAAACAGAGAGACAGGGGGAAAGATTCATAGAGAAACAGAGAGACAGAAACAGAGAGACAGGGGGAAAGATTCATAGACAGAAACAGAGAGACAGGGGAAAGATTCAGAAACAGAGAGACAGGGGGAAAGATTCATAGAGAAACAGAGAGACAGAAACAGAGAGACAGGGGGAAAGATTCATAGAGAAACAGAGAGACAGAAACAGAGAGACAGGGGGAAAGAGAAACAGAGAGACAGAAACAGAGAGACAGGGGGAAAGATTCATAGAGAAACAGAGAGACAGAAACAGAGAGACAGGGGGAAAGATTCATAGAGAAACAGAGAGACAGAAACAGAGAGACAGGGGGAAAGATTCATAGAGAAACAGAGAGAGAAACAGGGGGAAAGATTCATAGAGAAACAGAGAGACAGAAACAGAGAGACAGAAACAGAAACAGAGAGACAGACAGGGGGAAAGATTCATATAGAGAAACAGAGAGACAGGGGGAAAGATTCATAGAGAAACAGAGAGACAGAAACAGAGAGACAGGGGGAAAGATTCATAGAGAAACAGAGAGAGAAACAGAGAGACAGGGGAAAGATTCATAGAGAAACAGAGAGACAGAAACAGAGAGACAGGGGGAAAGATTCATAGAGAAACAGACAGAAACAGAGACAGGGGAAAGATTCATAGAGAAACAGAGAGACAGAAAGAGAAACAGAGACAGAAACAGAGAGACAGGGGGAAAGATTCATAGAGAACAGAGAGACAGGGGAAAGATTCATAGAGAAACAGAGAGACAGAAACAGAGAGACAGGGGGAAAGATTCATAGAGAAACAGAGAGACAGAAACAGAGAGACAGGGGGAAAGATTCATAGAGAAACAGAGAGACAGAGAACAGGAGAAAGAAACAGAGAGACAGAAACAGAGAGACAGGGGGAAAGATTCATAGAGAAACAGAGAGACAGAAACAGAGAGACAGGGGGAAAGATTCATAGAGAAACAGAGAGACAGAAACAGAGAGAAACAGAGGGGAAAGATTCATAGAGAAACAGAGAGACAGAAACAGAGAGACAGGGGGAAAGATTCATAGAGAAACAGAGAGACAGAAACAGAGAGACAGGGGGAAAGATTCATAGAGAAACAGAGAGAAACAGAGACAGGAAAGATTCATAGAGAAACAGAGACAGAAACAGAGAGACAGAGAAACAGAAACAGAGAGACAGGGGGAAAGATTCATAGAGAAACAGAGACAGAAACAGAGAGACAGGGGGAAAGATTCATAGAGAAACAGAGAGACAGAAACAGAGAGACAGGGGGAAAGATTCATAGAGAAACAGAGAGACAAACAGAGAAACAGGGGGAAAGATTCATAGAGAAACAGAGAGACAGAAACAGAGAGACAGAAACAGAGAGACAGAAACAGAGAGACAGGGGGAAAGATTCATAGAGAAACAGAGAGACAGAAACAGAGAGACAGGAGGAAATATTCATAGAGAAACAGAGAGACAGAAACAGAGAGACAGGGGGAAAGATTCATAGAGAAACAGAGAGACAGAAACAGAGAGACAGGGGGGAAGATTCATAGTGAAACAGAGAGACAGAAACAGAGAGACAGGGGGAAAGAGAGAGAAACAGAGAAACAGGGGGAAAGATTCATAGAGAAACAGAGAGACAGAAACAGAGAGACAGGGGGAAAGATTCATAGTGAAACAGAGAGACAGAAACAGAGAGACAGAAACAGAGAGACGGGGAAATATTCATAGAGAAACAGAGACAGAAACAGAGAGACAGGGGGAAAGATTCATAGAGAAACAGAGACAGAAACAGAGAACAGGGGGAAAGATTCATAGGGAAAAGAGAGACAGAAACAGAGAGAGAGGGGGAAAGATTCAGAAACAGAGAGACAGGGGGAAAGATTCAGAGAAACAGAGAGACAGAAACAGAGAGACAGGGGGAAAGATTCATAGAGAAACAGAGAGACAGAAACAGAGAGACAGGGGGAAAGATTCATAGAGAAACAGAGAGAAACAGAGAGACAGGGGGAAAGATTCATAGAGAAACAGAGAGACAGAAACAGAGAGACAGGGGGAAAGACAGAAACAGAGAGACAGAAACAGAGAGACAGGGGAAAGATTCATAGAGAAACAGAGAGACAGAAACAGAGAGACAGAAACAGAGAGAAACAGGGGAAAGATTCATAGGGAAACAGAGAGACAGAAACAGAGAGACAGGGGGAAAGATTCATAGAGAAACAGAAACAGAGAGACAGAAACAGAGAGACAGGGGAAAATTCATAGAGAAACAGAGAGACAGAAACAGAGAGACAGGGGGAAAGATTCATAGAGAAACAGAGAGACAGAAACAGAGAAACAGGGGGAAAGATTCATAGAGAAACAGAGAGACAGGGGGAAAGATTCATAGAAACAGAGAGACAGAACAAAGAGAAGACAGGGGAAAGATTCAGAAACAGAGAGACAGGGGGAAAGATTCATAGAGAAACAGAGAGACAGGGGTAAAGATTCATAGAGAAACAGAGAGACAGAAACAGAGAGACAGAAACAGAGAGACAGGGGGAAAGATTCATAGAGAAACAGAGACAGAAACAGAGAGACAGGGGGAAAGATTCATAGTGAAACAGAGAGACAGGGGGAAAGATTCATAGTGAAACAGAGAGACAGAAACAGAGAGACAGAAACAGAGAGACGGGGAAATATTCATAGTGAAACAGAGAGACAGGGGGAAAGATTCATAGTGAAACAGAGAGACAGAAACAGAGAGACAGGGGGAAAGATTCATAGAGAAACAGAGAGACAGAAACAGAGAGACAGACAGGGGGAAAGAGAGACAGAAACAGAGAGAAACAGGGGAAAGATTCATAGAGAAACAGAGAGACAGGGGGAAAGAGACAGGGGGAAAGATTCATAGTGAAACAGAGAGACAGAAACAGAGAGACAGGGGGAAAGATTCATAGAGAAACAGAGAGACAGAAACAGAAACAGAGAGAAACAGAGAGAAACAGAAAGACAGGGGGAAAGATTCATAGAGAAACAGAGAGACAGAAACAGAGAGACAGGGGGAAAGATTCATAGAGAAACAGAGAGACAGGGGAAAGATTCATAGAAACAGAGAAAGACAGAAACAGAGAGACAGACAGGGGGAAATATTCATAGAGAAACAGAGAGACAGAAACAGAGAGACAGGGGAAACAGAGAGACAGGGGGAAAGATTCATAGAGAAACAGAGAGACAGAAACAGAGAGACAGGGGGAAAGATTCATAGAGAAACAGAGAGACAGAAACAGAGACAGGGGGAAAGATTCATAGAGAAACAGAGAGACAGAAACAGAGAGACAGGGGAAAGATTCATAGACAGAAACAGAGAGACAGGGGGAAAGATTCATAGTGAAACAGAGAGACAGAAACAGAGAGACAGGGGGAAAGATTCATAGAGAAACAGAGACAGAAACAGAGGACAGGGGGAAAGATTCATAGAGAAACAGAGAGACAGAAACAGAGAGACAGGGGGAAAGATTCATAGAGAAACAGAGAGACAGAAACAGAGAGGGGGAAAGATTCATAGAGAAACAGAGAGACAGGGGAAAGATTCATAGTGAAACAGAGAGACAGAAACAGGGGGAGAGAGAAACAGAGAGGGGAAAGATTCATAGAGAAACAGAGAGAGAGGGGGAAAGATTCATAGAGAAACAGAGAGACAGAAACAGAGAGACAGGGGGAAAGATTCATAGAGAAACAGAGAGACAGGGGGAAAGATTCATAGAGAAACAGAGAGACAGAAACAGAGAGACAGGGGGAAAGATTCATAGAGAAACAGAGAGACAGAAACAGAGAGACAGGGGGAAAGATTCATAGAGAAACAGAGAGACAGAAACAGAGAGACAGGGGGAAAGATTCATAGTGAAACAGAGAGACAGAAACAGAGAGACAGGGGGAAAGATTCATAGAGAAACAGAGAGACAGAAACAGAGAGACAGGGGGAAAGATTCATAGAGAAACAGAGAGACAGAAACAGAGAGACAGGGGGAAAGATTCATAGTGAAACAGAGAGACAGAAACAGAGAGACAGAAACAGAGAGACAGGGGGAAAGATTCATAGTGAAACAGAGAGACAGAAACAGAGAGACAGGGGGAAAGATTCATAGAGAAACAGAGAGACAGAAACAGAGAGACAGAAACAGGGGGAAAGATTCATAGAGAAACAGAGAGACAGAAACAGAGACAGAAACAGAGAGACAGGGGAAAGGAGAAACAGAAGACAGAAAGGGGAAAGATTCATAGTGAAACAGAGAGACAGAAACAGAGAGACAGGGGGAAAGATTCATAGAGAAACAGAGAGACAGGAGGAAATATTCATAGAGAAACAGAGAGACAGAAACAGAGAGACAGGGGGAAAGATTCAGAGAGAGAAACAGAGAGACAGGGGAAAGATTCATAGAGAGAGACAGAAACAGAGAGAGACAGGGGGAAAGATTCATAGAGAAACAGAGAGACAGAAACAGAGAGACAGGGGGAAAGATTCATAGAGAAACAGAGACAGAAACAGAAACAGAGAGACATAGAGAAACAGAGAGACAGAAACAGAGAGACAGGGGAAAGATTCATAGAGAAACAGAGAGACAGAAACAGAGAGACAGGGGGAAAGATTCATAGAGAAACAGAGAGAAACAGAGAGACAGGGGGAAAGATTCATAGAGAAACAGAAACAGAGAGACAGGGGGAAAGATTCATAGAGAAACAGAGAGACAGAAACAGAGAGACAGGGGGAAAGATTCATAGAGAAACAGAGAGACAGAAACAGAAACAGAGACAGGGGAAAGATTCATAGAGAAACAGAGACAGAAACAGAGAGACAGATTCATTAGAGAAACAGAGAGAAACAGAGAGACAGGGGGAAAGATTCATAGAGAAACAGAGAGACAGAAACAGAGAGACAGGGGGAAAGATTCATAGAGAAACAGAGAGACAGAAACAGAGACAGGGGGAAAGATTCATAGAGAAACAGAGAGACAGAAACAGAGAGACAGGGGAAAGATTCATAGAGAAACAGAGAGACAGAAACAGAGAGACAGGGGGAAAGATTCATAGAGAAACAGAGAGACAGAAACAGAGAGACAGGGGGAAAGATTAGAGAAACAGATTCATAGTGAAACAGAGAGACAGAAACAGAGAGACAGAAAAAGATTCATAGAGAAACAGAGAGACAGAGAGAGAAACAGAGACAGGGGAAAGATTCATAGAGAAACAGAGAGACAGAAACAGAGAGACAGGGGGAAAGATTCATAGAGAAACAGAGAGAAACAGAGAGACAGAAACAGAGAAACAGAGACAGAAACAGAAATATTCATAGAGAAACAGAGAGACAGAAACAGAGAGAGACAGGGGGAAAGATTCATAGAGAAACAGAGAGACAGAAACAGAGAGACAGGGGGAAAGAAGACAGAAACAGAGAGACAGAAACAGAGAGACAGAAACAGAGAGACGGGGAAATATTCATAGTGAAACAGAGAGACAGGGGGAAAGATTCATAGTGAAACAGAGAGACAGAAACAGAGAGACAGGGGGAAAGATTCATAGAGAAACAGAGAGACAGAAACAGAGAGACAGGGGGAAAGATTCATAGAGAAACAGAGAGACAGAAACAGAGAGACAGGGGGAAAGATTCATAGAGAAACAGAGAGACGGGGAAAGATTCATAGTGAAACAGAGAGACAGAAACAGAGAGACAGGGGGAAAGATTCATAGAGAAACAGAGAGACAGGGGGAAAGATTCATAGAGAAACAGAGAGACAGAAACAGAGAGACAGGGGGAAAGATTCATAGAGAAACAGAGAGACAGAAACAGAGAGACAGGGGGAAAGATTCATAGAGAAACAGAGAGACAGGGGGAAAGATTCATAGTGAAACAGAGAGACAGAAACAGAGAGACAGGGGGAAAGATTCATAGAGAAACAGAGAGACAGGAGGAAATATTCATAGAGAAACAGAGAGACAGAAACAGAGAGACAGGGGGAAAGATTCATAGAGAAACAGAGAGACAGGGGGAAAGATTCATAGAGAAACAGAGAGACAGAAACAGAGAGACAGGGGGAAAGATTCATAGAGAAACAGAGAGACAGAAACAGAGAGACAGGGGGAAATATTCATAGAGAAACAGAGAGACAGAAACAGAGAGACAGAAACAGAGAGACAGGGGGAAAGATTCATAGTGAAACAGAGAGACAGAAACAGAGAGACAGGGGGAAAGATTCATAGAGAAACAGAGAGACAGAAACAGAGAGACAGGGGGAAAGATTCATAGAGAAACAGAGAGATAGAGAAACAGAGAGACATAAACAGAGAGACAGGGGAAAGATTCATAGAGAAACAGAGAGAGACAGGGGGAAAGATTCAGAGAAACAGAGAGACAGAAACAGAGAGACAGGGGGAAAGATTCATAGAGAAACAGAGAGACAGAAACAGAGAGACAGGGGGAAAGATTCATAGAGAAACAGAGAGACAGAAACAGAGAGACAGGGGGAAAGATTCATAGTGAAACAGAGAGACAGAAACAGAGAGACAGGGGGAAAGATTCATAGAGAAACAGAGAGACAGAAACAGAGAGACAGGGGGAAAGATTCATAGAGAAACAGAGAGAAACAGAGAGAGGGGGATTCAGGGGAAAGAGAAACAGAGAGACAGAAACAGAGAGACAGGGGAAAGATTCATAGAGAAACAGAGAGAGAAACAGAGAGACAGAAACAGAGAGAGAAAGGGGAAAGATTCATAGAGAAACAGAGAGACAGGGGGAAAGATTCATAGAGAAACAGAGAGACAGAAACAGAGAGACAGGGGGAAAGATTCATAGTGAAACAGAGAGACAGAAACAGAGAGACAGGGGGAAAGATTCATAGAGAAACAGAGAGACAGAAACAGAGAGACAGGGGGAAAGATTCATAGAGAAACAGAGAGACAGAAACGGGGAAAGATTCATAGTGAAACAGAGAGACAGAAACAGAGAGACAGGGGGAAAGATTCATAGAGAAACAGAGAGACAGGAGGAAGGGAGAAATTCAGAGAGACAGAAACAGAAACAGGGGGAAAGAGAGAAACAGAGAGACAGGGGAAAGATTCATAGAGAAACAGAGAGACAGAAACAGAGAGACAGGGGGAAAGATTCATAGAGAAACAGAGAGACAGAAACAGAGAGACAGGGGGAAATATTCATAGAGAAACAGAGACAGAAACAGAGAGACAGGGGGAAAACAGAGAGACAGGGGGAAAGACAGAAACAGAGAGACAGGGGGAAAACAGAGAGACAGAAACAGAGAGACAGGGGGAAAGATTCATAGTGAAACAGAGAGACAGAAACAGAGAGACAGGGGGAAAGATTCATAGAGAAACAGAGAGACAGGAGGAAATATTCATAGAGAAACAGAGAGACAGAAACAGAGAGACAGGGGGAAAGATTCATAGAGAAACAGAGAGACAGGGGGAAAGATTCATAGAGAAACAGAGAGACAGAAACAGAGAGACAGGGGGAAAGATTCATAGAGAAACAGAGAGACAGAAACAGAGAGACAGGGGGAAATATTCATAGAGAAACAGAGAGACAGAAACAGAGAGACAGGGGGAAAGATTCATAGTGAAACAGAGAGACAGAAACAGAGAGACAGGGGGAAAGATTCATAGAGAAACAGAGAGACAGAAACAGAGAGACAGGGGGAAAGATTCATAGAGAAACAGAGAGACAGGAGGAAATATTCATAGAGAAACAGAGAGACAGAAACAGAGAGACAGGGGGAAAGATTCATAGAGAAACAGAGAGACAGAAACAGAGAGACAGGGGGAAAGATTCATAGTGAAACAGAGAGACAGGGGGAAAGATTCATAGTGAAACAGAGAGACAGAAACAGAGAGACAGGGGGAAAGATTCATAGTGAAACAGAGAGACAGAAACAGAGAGACAGGGGGAAAGATTCATAGAGAAACAGAGAGACAGAAACAGAGAGACAGGGGGAAAGATTCATAGAGAAACAGAGACAGAAACAGAGACAGAAACAGAGACAGAAACAGAGAGACAGGGGGAAAGATTCATTGAGAAACAGAGAGACAGGGGGAAAGATTCAGTGAAACAGAGAGACAGAAACAGAGAGACAGGGGGAAAGATTCATAGAGAAACAGAGAGACAGGAGGAAAGATTCAGTGAAACAGAGAGACAGAAACAGAGAGAGAAACAGAGAGACAGAAACAGAGAGACAGGGGGAAAGATTCATAGAGAAACAGAGAGACAGGGGGAAAGATTCATAGAGAAACAGAGAGACAGAAACAGAGAGATAGGGGGAAAGATTCATAGAGAAACAGAGAGACAGAAACAGGGGGAAAGATTCATAGAGAAACAGAGAGAGAGAAACAGAGACAGGGGAAAGATTCATAGTGAAACAGAGAGACAGGGGGAAAGATTCATAGAGAAACAGAGAGACAGAAACAGAGAGACAGGGGGAAATATTCATAGAGAAACAGAGAGACAGAAACAGAGAGACAGGGGGAAAGATTCATAGAGAAACAGAGAGACAGAAACAGAGAGACAGGGGGAAAGATTCATAGAGAAACAGAGAGACAGAAACAGAGAGACAGGAGGAAATATTCATAGAGAAACAGAGAGACAGGGGGAAAGATTCATAGAGAAACAGAGAGACAGAAGCAGAGAGACAGAAACAGAGAGACAAGGGGAAAGATTCAAAGAGAAACAGAGAGACAGAAACAGAGAGACAGGGGGAAAGATTCAAAGAGAAACAGAGAGACAGAAACAGAGAGATAGGGGGAAATATTCAAAGAGAAACAGAGAGACAGAAACAGAGAGACAGGGGGAAAGATTTATAGAGAAACAGAGCGACAGAAACAGAGAGACAGGGGGAAAGATTCATAGTGAAACAGAGAGACAGAAACAGAGAGACAGGGGGAAAGATTCATAGAGAAACAGAGACAGAAACAGAGAGACAGGGGGAAAGATTCATAGAGAAACAGAGAGACAGAAACAGAGAGGCAGGGGGAAAGATTCATAGAGAAACAGAGAGACAGAAACAGAGAGACAGAAACAGAGAGACAGGGGGAAAGATTCATACTGAAACAGAGAGACAGAAACAGAGAGACAGGGGGAAAGATTCATAGAGAAACAGAGAGGCAGGGGGAAAGATTCATAGAGAAACAGAGAGACAGAAACAGAGAGACAGGGGGAAAGATTCATAGTGAAACAGAGAGACAGAAACAGAGAGACAGGGGGAAAGATTCATAGAGAAACAGAGAGACAGAAACAGAGAGACAGGGGGAAAGATTCATAGAGAAACAGAGAGACAGGGGTAAAGATTCATAGAGAAACAGAGAGACAGAAACAGAGAGACAGAAACAGAGAGACAGGGGGAAAGATTCATAGAGAAACAGAGAGACAAACAGAGAAACAGGGGGAAATATTCATAGAGAAACAGAGAGACAGAAACAGAGAGACAGGGGGAAATATTCATAGAGAAACAGAGAGACAGAAACAGAGAGACGGGGAAAGATTCATAGAGAGACAGGGGGAAAGATTCATAGTGAAACAGAGAGACAGAAACAGAGAGACAGGGGGAAAGATTCATAGTGAAACAGAGAGACAGAAGCAGAGAGACAGAAACAGAGAGACAGGGGGAAAGATTCAAAGAGAAACAGAGAGACAGAAACAGAGAGACAGGGGGCAAGATTCAAAGAGAAACAGAGAGACAGAAACAGAGAGATAGGGGGAAATATTCAAAGAGAAACAGAGAGACAGAAACAGAGAGACAGGGGGAAAGATTTATAGAGAAACAGAGCGACAGAAACAGAGAGACAGGGGGAAAGATTCATAGAGAAACAGAGAGACAGAAACAGAGAAACAGGGGGAAAGATTCATAGAGAAACATGAGACCAGGAGAGAGAGAGAGAGAGAGACAGAGAGCGAGAGAGAGGGATACAGAGAGAGTGAGAAGGAGAGGGAGATGGTAGACAGAACAGGATGTTAGACTTCTACTGAAGCCTATTATAGGAGATTATGGCTGTTATGGTTTAGGACAAAGTACACAAGAGGCCTCATCAAATCCACATCTGAAAAGGTGTGATATCATTTTGAGTGAGTATGTAACTGCCAAAATAATGGAAACACTTGAGTAAATGAGGGATGCAAGGTATATTGAAAGCAGGTGCTTCCACACAGGTGTGGTCTTGAGTTAATTAAGCAATTAACATCCCATCATGCTTAGGGTCATGTATAAAAATGCTGAGCATGCCATTATTTTGATTAACATGGTTATGCCTCCATAGAATGACAATTCCCCCATCCACAGGGCACGAGTGGTCACTGAACGCTTTGATGAGCATGAAAACTATTTAAATAATATCAGTCTCAGTCATCAGATCTCAATCCAATTGAACTTTTATGGGAGATTCTGGAGCGATTCCTGACAAATCGTTTTCCACCACCGTTTTCCACCATCAACAAAACACCAAATGATGGAATTTCTCATGGAAGAATGGTGTCGCATCCCTCCTATAAAGTTCCAGACACTTGTAGAATCTATGCCAAGGAGCATTGAAGCTGTTTGTGTGTGTGTGTGTGTGTGTGTGTGTGTGTGTGTGTGTGTGTGTGTGTGTGTGTGTGTGTGTGTGTGTGTGTGTGTGTGTGTGTGTGTGTGTGTGTGTGTGTGTGTGTGTGTGTGTGTGTGTGTGTGTGTGTGTACATGTGCATAGTCCTATGTGTATGCGTGAGCCTGTTTGTCCATTGTGTCATCTGTCAAAAACCATCCCAGTTTGAGCACAATACAATTGGAAAACTGTCAGTTCTCATATGAAACACTTCCACTGACTTAGAAACAGGTCTACAGTTACCTGTCACACACATTACTCTGTAAACCACTGCACTGGGGTTTTTGTTGGGCTCTCCCGCTGCTGTGTGTGTGTGTGTGTGTGTGTGTGTGTGTGTGTGTGTGTGTGTGTGTGTGTGTGTGTGTGTGTGTGTGTGTGTGTGTGTGTGTGTGTGTGTGTGTGTGTGTGTGTGTGTGTTGGGCTTTCTCCATGCTGTGTGTGTGTGTGTGCGTGTGTGTGTGTGCGTGCGTGTTGGGCTTTCTCCATGCTGTGTGATAAAGGAAATGCATTCCCCCTGAGCTAAAGACGTGACAGCACATTACACCTATTAGACCAAAGCTAATACAACAACACCAGCAGCCCTGCTACAGACAAGGTCAATGGTGAGATATTTGGTTTCTGAAATGTGAGAAATTGGCCTCCAAAATACAGGTATTTTATGCCACCGTGAAAATTGAGAAAAATGTTTTTACATTATTTTTGTTTGAAATGGAGAACAAAATATTTACACAATTGTTGTATTACTACTATCATATTACCAAGTGTTGTAAATAAGTATAGCGAACTCCATTTTTGCAAACACTGGCAAAAATATGCTGCTTTAATTTCTGAAAAATTGCAGAACATTTTTTTATTTGAGAACGTGGAGTGACATACTGTATATGAAAAATACATTTGAAGATAAAATATGATACATTTTATTCTCACGTCAAAACACTTGTTTTTAGTAAATGACATCTCTGAAGATGTGATTGTAAAACATATCACAGAGGAGTAAAATGTTATTTAATATACAAAGGATGCATTTTTCAATTTCAGCTTATCGTACCTGCCATGTCCACCAAGTTTCATAGGTTTTAAATTTGAGTCAATTAAAATGGATTAGTTCATATTTATGATGCAGTAATGTTTTAAGGTTAGGATTGATTTTGAGGCAACTTGTGATTCTGTTGTACAGTATATTCTCTCTTTTTGTATCAAATAGTCTTAGATTTTATGGCCTGTATAGCTCAATTTCTGAATATCAGCTGACATGAATTTTACCAACCTGACTGAATTTTTCAGGGTTTGCATTCTTAGGGAAATGAGTGGATCAGAAGAGGAATCTCACAATAATGTCTGGCTTTGTAGCTGTAAAAGTTTATCAAAACAAAAATGATCCCTCATGTTCCGGAGCTCAGAAATAAAGTGTTGTGTGTCCGTGTGTGTGTGTGTGTGTGTGTGTGTGTGTGTGTGTGTGTGTGTGTGTGTGTGTGTGTGTGTGTGTGTGTGTGTGTGTGTGTGTGTGTGGCCATTCCACACACCTGGTTCAGCTTGTTTCCATTCATTTTATAAGCCTATCAAAAGGCGCACATTAATTATGTTTATCTTTTGTAATCATCAATACCTTTTGCAAAATTATCCTATCTGATAAAATCGAAATAAATTGTTTAAAATGTGATATGAAATTAAATGTTTTTCAGTAGATATTTGGCAGACTTGTCTTGTGCAATGTCATTTATTTTCTTTGACACCGTGAAAAGAGTTCACAGCCCCATGGCAGCGGGATACCTTTGACTCAGGCTCCACTTTTCAGAGGGTCTTATTCACAGCTAATTCAACTAATAGTTTCAGCAACTTACTGAGATTGTGCTCTGCAACTTTTTTTGAAATGACAGTATGGTACAGACAGAACCATGCGCAGATAATCGGCAAGCTTGGGAAATAAATGTTATTGTGAGGTACTGTCGCATTCCAAGCCCAGGTCGAATCCAAACAATGTTCCCTTATTGAATCACAGGGGTTTCGAAATCACAGTGACAGGCAACAAGGGCAATCACTGTTAAGGTAGTAGGATTTGCCACTGTAATTTGTTGAGCTCTGTTGCTCCATAGTGGGCTATGGTGGCATTTTACATCCAAATGGGTGCCACTTACTGTAACAACTGGACTGTATTATACGTTGCTGTTGCACAACAACAAACATTCATGATATGCACTTATGAGGAATAGCTTTTGTAAGGTACAGTATGTTTTACATGCTGCTATATCTGTTATATACACCAACAGATACAGTACATTGATGTACATCCACATATGTATACAAACACATATAAATATAGCTGCTGGATAGCTAAGAGGCTTGTCTCTGACCTTGAGTGGAAACTCCCCCGTGAGCCAGAGAGCAAGGGAGAGAGGAGGGAGAAACAGATTGCTCATCTCTTCATAAAGAATGGATGGTGATGGCACTGTGTTCGTTCATTCGTTGTTACGTTACCTGGCAACAGGTGATGGCAGATTAACAGTCATGGCATAGAGTCAGTCAGTGTAAGGCTGTCGTCAAGGCCAATAGTCAATTCAAGTTTTATTTACCAGACTCTGTTAGAGAGAAATAGTTCTCACTGGCCTTTAGGTGGTTATTGTTAAAATAATAGGCTGTGAAAATATTGCTGTAGCCCTGGTAACCATCATAGTTTAGAAGGCTCGGCAGCAGCCAATGATGTAGTGTTTTTAGACTCAGTGTTTAGTGATAGAAATGTAAGCATATTTTAGATTATTTCAACTGTAAAATTTAGAATAGCAGCAATGCAGAGAGCTTTAGTGAAAAAATAACATAAATTACAGTGTTTTGGCACTTCAAAACCTTCAACCTTCAATCAATTTAATGAAACTTTATGAAACCAAGTGTTTGATTGAACATCTATATTTTTTCCCTTATGGGAAATATTTATGTGCAATTCATACCTAGCATAATGTGAAGAAATCCTTAACATTTAAAATGGCAGCTGTTACCATGACAATGTCCCATGTCTAATGCACCGAACAGAGAGAAAAACATCTTGAATTTTGCATCGTGAAGCATTGATATCTCACTGCCTTTGTGCAGCGTATCGGTCAAAGTCATATTTCCGTGGCAACTACCTCCTGCCATGAAAAAAAATAAGGGAAGAAAAAACAGAGGCAGTGAACAGCAGGGTAGGTGAAAAGATGTGATCTTCTCTTTAAGAGGAGAGTCCGTGTTGCATCCCCGGGACCAGGGTTCTATTGCTCTTGAATAAGGAGCACAACAGTGTACAGGATAACATCTCGGAAAGACGGTTTATTTGCATGACAGAGGAGACGACATGGATACATACATAGATCACCCCATCTGCGTCTGCTCAAAGGGTAGCAGAGATATACCACGGGCCATCATCCAATGAGGTCCTACCAATTAAGATGGTTACCGCAACTAATAAGATGGATGCGTTATGTGATAATGTATGTTTTAACCGATTCTGCTGTCTAGTCACATACAGTCATTGTGAACTCGTCGTCTACAAAGAAACAGTTATCACTGTTCTTCCCACTGTACTATCTACAATCTTTCCTCAACCTATATCTCTTTATCACCAAACAACCAGACTATGCTTTGATAAAAACGGTTTCCCACTGGGCACACACTGGTTGAATTAACGTTGTTTCCATATCATTTCAATGAAATGACGTTGAACCAACGTGGAATAGAATTGAAGTGTGCGCCCAGTGGGTTGTCACCTTTGACTGCCTCTCACTTTGCGTTATGAATGTTAAATGCATTTGAGCAAGCTTTTTCCATAATACAGAATAAGTGTCCTCTTTCAATGTTACATTATTATCCCCACAATGTGTGTTTTCACATCTTGCTCTTCAGTGTTCTTGGTGTTAGTCAATTTCTTTAGGGCAGAAGGGTCTTGATTCAAGGCTGTGGCGTGGTATTAACTTTGCATTATGTATTGAAAAACATGTCTGAATAGCCTCTTATGTTGTTCATTATCATTTTAAAATGCAACGCTGCATCTTTAAGTGCATCATTCCAAGCTGTAGCGTACATTCAATAAGTAGTCAGGGTTCTTCATCAATTTAATAGCAAGCTGTGATACTGTGTCCTTGATAGTGCAAATGTAGAGTAGCTGGGTTCATGTGCTCTCAGAGGAATGGGCTTTATCTGTCCAGTACCTGTCGTTATAGGCTACCAAACACAGTGTGACCAGATGTAACATTAGCACTAAAACCATTTCAGGATTATCCTTATCCATCTAGTCCACAGTGGGTAATCTTTCTGGGCCAGGGACAATTACAGTACATATGTTTAGAAAAATACAGTTATTATGTACTGTAATTCAACATTAGTATGACTCATTGCTACAGCATGACTCACATCCACTAATAGCAAAAAACAAACATGTTTGTAACATGTTGAATTTAACATTGTGCAATATGCTATTAGTGATACGTAAAATTGTAAAATGGGGCTTAATGGTCAGCATTTTCTTAATTATAGGAGCAATTTGTTCTATCCTGTAACTATTTTGCGTAAGTGAATTTAAGGTTGACCAGAGAAGCCACATCCCTGATTGGCAGATGAGTGACAACCCTGATTAGAAGCACCTGCTGCTCATCGGTCACTCACCTGTGTTCCCTACAATTTTTTCAATTGTACCTACAGTACACACTGAAGAGGGCTGCAAATCCGAAAGGTCTGTGTACGCTATCCCTGATGCAGTGAAATTAATCTAAAAATCTAAAAAATTAAGTAAGCTTTATGCAACATCTTTTTGAGTGCGAACCGGTCACACCCTTTGTTTAAAAAGCTATTTAAAAATGCTTTTTAAGTGATATATGGCTATTGGTGATCTATAAGAGTCTATTATCTTTGTATCCCTAAAAATGACATGTGAAAGAAGAGAATAGAGCAAGAGGATTGTCCTTGAACCCACTTGACGCTCAGAGCATTTCATGTTTTCCCAGGTGACTTTTGGGGTTTACCAGAGTTTAATGCACCATTTAGGAGGCGCAGCTGGAAAAGTGAACAGGAACATGTTTAACAACCTCACAAAAGCCCCTAAAGCTAGGTCTGTCTCTACGTCTCTGGCCACACACACACACACACACACACAAACAAACATGACACACACATCCTTATTCCTAACCCCCTGAAGATCTCCAGCTCAGTACAGTATGTCTATCACACATAGTGCTGGAAGTAGTCGAGGGGCTCCATCCTTCTCCTCAACCCCCTGAATATTCTTATTACTGTACATCTATCCTATTCTCATAGGCAGTGCTTACCAGACGGCTAGTCGTTTATTCTTCATTTATCGTGTCTGATTAATTATTGATCGAGGGAACATCTAAAAACTAAAATTAGATCATAACAGAAGGGCTTGAGTCAGGGGACTCAGTGAAAAGTAGCACCAGACAGAAGTTACAGACAGAAATGGGTAGGCCAGGATGTGGCCCTTTCTACAGTATTTCCAATGATGACGAGGCGGGTCACCAGTGATACAAGTCAGTATTCGATGTCCATCCATGTCTGAGAACATCAGGAGGTGACATGGAAACTGGCCACTAGGGGCATCAGTGAGCTAACCTTTATTTAACAAGGCAAGTCAGTTAAGAACAAATTCTTATTTACAATGACGGCCTACCCCGGCTAAACCTGGACGATGCTGGTCCAATTGTGGACCACCCTATTACAGCCGGATGTGATACAGCCTGGATTCAAACCAGGGACTGTAGTGACACCTTTTGCACTGAGATGCAGTGCCTTAGACCACTGCGCCACTCGGGAGCCCATAAGCATCTGCATCTGCTACTGATTGCAAAGGTTGCACGTTCGATTCCAGCGTTAGGAAGATTTTTCTGATATATTTTGTTGTAAGCGTATCCCAAACCATAACCCTTACCTTAACCATTCGGAGTTAATGCCTACCCTTGAGAAATTCTGAGTTAATGTCTAAACTTAACCCTAACCTTCAAAATGTTGAGCTAATACCTAGACTTAACATTAAACACTTCAACATTTGACGTTTTAGAAACATGGATGAACGTATAATTCTGACGTGAGACTGTGAGTGCTGGCAGATGAAGACACAGTGCGGAATTTAAAAAAAAATAACTTCACAAATTGTCCTACACATTTTGGGCATAGGCCTAAATATTTTCCACAGGATGAGCAAATTTGAAAGGAGTAGTCATATGTAGTCTGAGAAGATGAATTTGGTCATAAAGAGGACATACAGCTATCTGTCTGTAAAATTTGTGTCTGGTGAGGAGGTTGTCCTAGCTGTCATTGAGATAGACACACACACACACACGTTCTGTAAATACTACATACTAGACACATGTACATCCTTCTCATCCTTCCTCTCCCCCACACACACTCAGTAAACAACACAAATGCATGTGTGTGTGTGTGTGTGTGTGTGTGTGTGTGTGTGTGTGTGTGTGTGTGTGTGTGTGTGTGTGTGTGTGTGTGTGCGTGTGCGTGCGTGCGTGCGTGCGTGCGTGCGTGCGTGCGTGCGTGCGTGCGTGTGTGTGTGTGTGTGTGTGTGCGTATGCGTGTGCGTGCGTGCGTGCGTGTGTGTGTGTGTGTGTGTGCGTGCGTGTGTGTGTGCGTGTGAGTCATCAAAGCTGACAGCACAACCCAGGGCCTAACGTCCAGATTAGAGTGTGGTCCCAGGGGCAGCATAGTGTCTAATAAGTTTAGCAATAATTGCTGTGCTTGGCGACATTTGTTCTTGAATTAATGAGTTAGCAGAGAACCTCAACACATCTTCTGTGACATATAACTCCTGCTCATAGCATGATAAGACTTGAACCTGACTGTTTAAACTTAAACTTTAAATGTCAACGTGTAAACTTAAAATATCAGTGTGAAGCTAGCATTCATTCATCATGTCAAGGATGGTTTGTCACCAAATCATCATAGTATCATTAGGCTAATGGAATCTTCTATGTCTTGTATGGACACTTGTAACAGGGTACAAATTCAACAAAATCAATAATTCAAGTGTTTCTCCTCTCCACATGTATTGCTCTGCTTGACCGTTTGGCATCACACACACACACACACACACACACAAGACAAAACGCCCCACTGACATTGAAGCCTTGTGACCGTCTTGTCCATCCTTTAAAAAAAAAAACTGTCCAGAGCGGCGAAAAAGCCCGACCATCAGCTCTCCTCTCAGAACCTGTCCATCACTGTCACTTTGGATCAGTGGTGCAGAACTCAGCCTGTCTCTCCCACAGCGCTGGTCCCTGCCTCCCCGACCGGACTCATATCACTGTCAGGAGGAAATGCCTGACTCCCTGCTGCCGCAGCTGAGTCCAGTTTGTAGGCCTACCCATGGATCGATGCCAATGATCTGGCATTGTCCGTGGCAGTGTGGCAGTGAGCAGGGAGTGCACTGCAGTAGTAGGGAAAAAAAGTGGAAGTGAGTGGAGAATGGAGGAAAGTGGACCTCAGACTGATGTGGCGCTCGAGGTACATGTCGTAATGCGTATGTGACTACAAGCTTTCAGAACCGTGATGTCATATGCAGCTTATCACAGCTTTTCATAACAGACGATGACAGATGACGTGACGGTGTACACAAATCCCATTCTTCTCAAAGAGAGACGGGGGTACATGAGTCACAAACAATAAGCAGCGAGAATCCTGACTTGGCCCACTAGAATAAGCAGGACAGTCTACACCAGACATGATTCTATTCTATGGATCTATGATTCTGCCTGTACTGACTAAGCACAGAGGGGCCCGCTGCTGCTGCACAATGAATTCCAACGTTATGGCAGAGAACTCTCGAGCTTTCAAACAAACCACAACAGGCGGCAACCCAACTTCTCAACCTCCCACCGAGAGAGCCGGGGACGGCCAGTGGAGAACTGAGAGCTGGGATTGAAATTTAATTATAGCCTGAAAGTCCTCTCTCTCCTTCGCTCCGAGCCCAATATGGGAGAGGGGGATGAAGGATAGACTAGACCTGGGGCCTGCCTCTGTTTGCGTGACGGATACAACGGCTGGGGGAAACCACTCCAAACAGATCTCTGAGACCCTCCGCCTGCTGAATGGTGTTTGAAAACCTTGACAGACTGACAACCTGCTGGACAGACAGACAGACGGACTGACTCATTCAATTCAGTTCAGATTTCCTTTCATTAACTTGTTCATTCATATTCCCAACGAGGAGCACAACATGGACTATCTCAATTCCTTGGTTATAACAGCCTGTTCAGTAGCTTGAGTAGTAACATGAGTTTGATTCTGGAAAATGTTTGGCATTACTATACAACAAAACATGGTTTGGCATCATTCTATCCTCATGTTAGATCCATTGCTTTTTGATAGTAAAGTTTGCATGGAATCTCTTGATTCCCTATGGGTCTAACTGTCTTGGAAGTAGTGTGAGAAGTAGAATGAGTTTGATGGTGAATTCTGGAAGATACGGTGTATACTTGGCTCTATCTTACAGAAATAGTTATTCAATCACCACGTTGGATTTAGTGCTTTTTAACTGATAAGAAAATGCACAAAATGGACCCTCTTCTTTCCTGTGACTGTCAGTATTACAAGTAGCATGAGCTTGAGTGTTCAACTGGAAGATATCCTGTATACTTGGCAGGAATTGTGCCAGAATAGATGATAATGGTATTATTCCATCACCAAATTAGATTCTGTGCTTTTCAACTGATAAGAGAAATTCACAGAGATTTTGATAAATGACCGTTAGCCATAGAGTTCAATTAAAAGGAGTAAATTGTTATCTCCCCAGATTAACTACGGTATATATTTACTGGACTATTTATCTATTTTGCTGAAATACATCACTGAAGGATCTGACATCAGTGGCAAAACAATCTATGTATTTTTCCACATTGCTGACCATAAGCACAATTCCCTGGTGTCCCCTCTCCAGGAACATGGATGGACTATTACGGGGGAACCTATGACCTTATGATTGGATTCAAAGCTGCTTTGACTGACACATCAAGGGAGGTTCTGCATAGCATATTGGGCCAGACTGGCAGCAGAGCCTGGAATCTGCAGACTGAGTTAAAAGTCAAAGTCACAGGCCTGCTCCCAATCCATTGTGTATAGGGCCAGGGTGGGGCAGCTGACTGACTTCCCTGAAGATGAAAACCAGACTGAGCTCTCTGTGGTCCCATATGGCTTCTGGAGAGAGAACCCAATCGGTTGGACGGCCGGCTCTTCACCGTTGCACACTCTTCTAATATGGGATACAGGAAGCGTCTGCAGTGTACTCCTCCAAAGATAGACCTGATAGCAAAAGGGGATGCATTTAGAATGTTGTGGGTTGGGGGTGTTGGTGTTACTGACTGAGCAAGAGTGCTGCTTCTGAAAGAGTTTCAGGTTTAGGCTCTGTATGGGTCTCCTTTCACGAGGGGGTGGGGGTGGGGCACCCGCTAGCACAGCACACAAATCCAGATGGAGGTCACTGCCAAAAAAATCCTGAATCCTGATGTGCTGGCCGACAGGGAGGCTACAAAACTTTCCCCATGTAAATAACGTCAGCGAATCACCCCTGTACACCCCCATTTGGAAAATCTGGATGCGTTTAAGCTGAGACAGCCATGAGAATACGAACCGCATGTCTTTTTCTGTTAGGGTTCCTTAAATCACCTCAGCACCGTTAAAACAAAATATGAGAGTCTGTTCTGACGGGTACAAGGCAGACAATGGGCTTGGAGGATGACGTCCACAGGAGGGTGGGGACTAACCAGTCAAGCTTTGATTGGCTTTGGCATCGAGTGTCATGTTAATATAACTTTCCAAACTGTCTGAGTTTTCCTAACAAATTGTTAACAAAATATCGTAGTCGTTTTGTTTGTCTTTTAGCAAAATCCTCAGACTTCCATTTATGGGTTTGGACAGTGCTGTGGTGTTGAACTTTCCACCTCGATTCTTCACTGTCACACATACTGGACCCTAGCCAGTAGACTTGATAAATAGGGTTTAATGCTTCGCAGCATGGGTTCTATGGTCGTGCCTGCATGGACCACTGCCACAGACCACAACTAGCTGGGAACCCAGTGTAGAAGGTTGTTGGCTGAGAAGGTGAATGTAAATTCCAGCTAAGACGGATTCTTTTCTTTGCCAATCCCAAAATGAAACTTCATTTGCTGTACTGTAAGATGGCTATGAAAATGCCTGTAAGGAATTAATGTTGCTGACATGTATCATCGCCCAGTGGCAAGATGACTCCACCTGTTTTCTATTTATTTGTGTAATCGCACCCCTCCAAGTGTCATCATTCCACCCTGTTTTCAGTTTGGGCTCAACTCCACCATTCCTTAAATCCAATTTTCTGACACATGCAATCTCTTTCTTTCGAACGTGATTACTTTTTTCCCCAGGAGGAGGAGGAGGTGTTATCCACCAGATGTTTCACTCCTTTCACATCGCCGTTTTGGTTATGACATTTTGAGATGTAGCTTCTAATGATCTTGTCAGAGTGTAACAATGTAAAATGATGTTGGGGGAAATGTGGAAGTGTTCAGAGCCAGGAAAACGTTCCACATAAATGTTAAAGTGGCGCTAGGGAGGCTGACTACCAGAGTTGTCACTGCCTTATTGCCTTTCAGTCTTGCTACAATATTGCTGCTTCTACATCTGTAACTATAGCTAGAACTGCAACTGTTTTGTACCGTAACCAGACTACAAGCCACTGTAATACACCAGCATGGGTGGCATTTTCTTCCACCTCCTGGGCCTTGATTTAGTGTTCAAAAGAAAACATTAGTAATAGTATGTGCTGTGTATCCCAACTCCTTCTCTTCCTCCCTCACCTCTGCCTCCTCCTTCTCTACAAGTCTCCATGCCAACATAACTGAACTGATCATCCCTATGAAGAATTTACAGTACAAAAGACAACACTAGTTCAACTTTTCAATAGAAAAGAATGAGATGAGTGTTTAAGAGTGAATACATGGCATTAGATTAAATCATGTAATATGTCACAAACACATTTATGGCATACCATCAACATATATTGTTGAGAAAACTTATGCCATACAATACAGCAATTTTTTTAACCTAGCTAATAAACAAATGGCTTTTGGTATGTTTGCATAACATTATGGCAACACACCAATTTCACCTACATAGTACTAGTTTTTTTATCTTGATGAAAATACCCTGTGAGTTCACCTCTAAACAAAGTGCAAACTAACGGGGCCAGTACACTGATGACGTGTATGGGCTGTGACATGTCAACATGAATGGTAGTATTTATCCCCCTGCTCATTGCGACTGACTGGGCCGACCTGGACTGCTGTGCCAGTCACTGAGGTTAATTAACTATCTGGAAACTATTTCAGCCCTGACAAGTTTATGTCACTTCAGGTATGTCTCCATTTAACTCTGTCTTCCGTTCTAAGTATAGTGGGCTGGCATGGAGTCAGAATGCTTTCCCGCTGTGAGTAATCATAAAGAAACACAGCACCAGAGATGTAATAATAAGGAAAGGTGAAAAAAAGACATTTCCCTTAGCTAGTTCTCAGAAACAATGTGTGTTTTTGGCACAAATTGTGCCATGACAAACACTTTCAACAAGGGTGTCCATGTGCTGGAGGCTATAACTGGGTGGGTCATGCCTTCTTATACTGTAGCCTGTGAGGATATACAATTATCCCACTTGTTCAACCTATACAAGTTCCAGTTAAAATGTTGTCAGTATTAGTCAGACCTAGGTTCAAATATTATTATTTTTCCATACACTTTGGGCATTTGATTGAGCCTGCCTGGAGTGCCAGATGGGAGGGTTTGAATTTTTGGGACCATTTAATTGGTCCCATTGCACCAGACAAGCTCAATCAAGCACACCTTGAAAGAAATACTATTTGAACCCAGGTCGGATATTTGTAGACATTATCACAAGGCTCTGTAAACACAGCTTTGCAATTTCATCACCTTGCTCAAGAGTAGAATATATATTTCTGCTGCCATGTTTTCATGGTTACCAACCTTTTGTCTCCAGAAGAACTGTGCCACCACAAAGACATGGACTATGCTTTATTGTTGCTTCCTGGCTTCCTGGCTTCCTCTACAGGCCTCCTTCTTTGTTTGTCTTATTAGCATTATTAAACATTTATGTTTGAAATACAAAACGTCATATAGCTGTTATGTATTCTTGCCATGTGTAATGTTATCACCTCTGTTGAGGCACTGTTATTGTGCGGCATAATTAATTGGGGGACATCAAAAGCTTTTTGTTCTCTATGTAAAACAGCAATGTCCCTCTCTTCGCAGCACCTACATATCCAACTGTCAATTGGCACTTCAGGATAGATACAGGTAATATGCCCCTAGCCTACACTGCATGGAGAGTTCATGTTGTCAATGCATCAACAAATATACAGTGCATTCTCTATGAGGTTGTGCATACATTCATTTTAACACATGGCTATTATGGAGGTCTCTACGCCAAGGGAACGTGTTTAAATATTGATTTTTTATTGCCTCAATACATCTTGATAAAGCGCAATGTAAAAATGTGTTTCATAGTGTGATGAAATTGAAATGGTGATATTATGTTGATTTCATTATATTTACATAGTGTGTTTCAATTAAGTATACATTATTATTCTATCTTTACTGTGTGGTAAACTTGTTTTTCAAAAAATGCTAATAGTGTTAATATAGAAACATTTCTTTTGAAGAATATTGTCTTGTCCCAGTAACATAGCCTAGATATGTAATGACAAGGAAGGGGAGTTGAAGATTTTCTTTGTTACAGATGTAAGATCTTAATATGACCTATATTGTCATATGAAAATAATCCTGCAAAAGCAGGATATGAGCATTTAGTCCATAATGTTTCGTGATTGTTGGTTAGGTTATTAGCTGGCCAAAACTAGGCTACATGAAAAGTGTAAAACTGTTAATATAACTCTTTGGGTTTTCAGTGAATTTATGTAAATCACAAAGCTCATCTGCATTTCCTGCAGCACATGAACATTCTCAGCAACAAAAGACTGATCAAATTAAGATCCTACATCTCCACATGGCATGTTTACATTTCCTGTCATTTCATACTATTTTGTCAAATTTGATTCCTGAGAGTCAACCATGCTGCATTACAGGTGTAGTGTCTGAGAATTTTCCTGCGCCACAGGAAATTCAAATGAGCTCCATGATTTACATATATTCATTGAAAACCAACCGTTCTCTTTCTCCTTCAAACACTAAAGCACCAGACAGAATGAATGTCCTACTACTCTAGGTCCTAAAACTGCAACATTCAAGTGTACAAAATGTATCTAAAATGCAGCCATACATATCAACAACCATAGTTTTAATATAGCTAAATAACACAAGATAGATATTGGTCTCCACTACGATATACAGTACAAGTGTATCCGAAATGCAGCCATACACTATAGCCTAATGTAGCCTATAAAAACTCATTTACCTTTAGAAATTGTAACTTTTAGATGTTTTATAATCAAATCCTTCTGCTGCATGATTATTTTACTCCTGTGGCAAAACTGGTCAAATTCAGATCCTACACGTGTAAGCAATCACAGTATTTGTGTTGAGTGCACTTGATATTGTATTTGCACTTACTCTTATGAATATGTCTGTGAATAGATATCAGAGCATTCTCCTTTTTTTCTAAATTGTATTAAGCACATTTGTGACATTTTCCACATCTGCTTCCAACATTTACAAATAGAAAAGCCTGTCAGTTTACACTGGGAAAATGTTAGGCCTAAATATTATTTTTTGAACCTGTTAAACTAATTCTGAAGGCGGCATGTTCCATAAAACTATCTGTGTTGAACAGCAAGTCTTGGCAGGGTTTTTATTAGACAACATATTGATTCGCCTACATTAGACTACATCTAGACATTTAAATAATTAGCACAGTGCATACTTTAGCACACTTCAGTGGCCTCCCACATACAAGACATGAGTTCAACAAGATGGGGCCTTCTGCTATAGATCTGTACATGCATAGCACTAGATTCGGGCTGGTGGTGGAGAGTTCGATTGGTAGGCTATATGGTGGAATTGATTACAGACGTCAAATTCCAAAATAAAATATATTTTTTGCATTGTTCATGGGACCGAGTGCAGTACTGCGCGTGAAGCATTAGTCATGCTGACTGCGGAATCATAAATAATATTTTATAGCTGTGAGGGGGTGTGTGTCCGTTAGCATGACATCTGGGTTTTAATTCTAGGGGGAAAAGCCCCATATCTGCCTGATCCTACTAACACAAACCATCCGAGGAGAATACATAGGAGTGTCGCTAAGCCTCCTCGAACAGCATAGCAAGGCTCTGTAACCCATCTATTTCAATAGCCTAATAATAATAATAATACATGGGACTTATACAGCGCTTTTCAATGACCAAAAGTCGCTTTACAATTGTAGAAAAAAAGGAGTAAAACAAAACATCAGACTCAACAAAAACATGAATAAAGAGAGCGGTGGGCTCAAATATGGGAAGGAGTGTGACGTGTCAGTGTATGGGGAGGGAAGAGTTCTATGTTCTAACCTCCGTTAATTAAACATGCTTTTCTTATTGTCTGCCGCGTGGTGTATAGTGTGTATCTACTGAGCACATACAGTAAGGGTGCTGGACTGTAAAAACAAGGTTTTTAAATGACTAAGCAATTTATCATTATTTGAAAACCGTAATAAATTAATCAAATTCACATACCTATGAATAAAATAAAATGGAAATAGGCCAACGATATGGTGGTTCACATGAGAGGTATAAAAAAGAACAGTAAAATACGGCTTAGAAAATATTGATATGTCAGTTCTGATGAGTGTGTGTGTGTGTGTGTATATGTTTGCCCATGTGACTGTGTGCGTGGGCACATGCGAATACGTAACTACATCGAGTGCAGTCGATTCAGAGGAGAGATAAGGCTTATGCGGATTGATAGGATGTATATGCAGCTGATGCATGTGCATCTGTAACTCGATACGACTTCATTGCACGATCATGGGCTCTTTGGGACTTATTATCATCACTCATTTTAATGAGGTAACAAGTGATAGGGTAACTAGATCGCAAAGGGTAATGTGTCATTGCGAGAGTGTAACGAGCGCCACCACATGGTTTGTTCTAGAATTACACCCACTTCTAATTTACTGCTAAAACAGAGATTAGAACAGACCAACACAGAACAACCTGAGTGAGAGAGTATAAAGTTCCAACACGGGGTTTCGTATTAGTGTCATTGCCTGGGTTACCAATTAAACTCCAGGGCACTGGGGAAAAGGAAGGAAGGACAAATATCAACTGCACAATATACTGTAGATACAGTATTCCCATTCAAATGAGCTTTTTCCATCGCTATCAATCCCTACAGTAGGTCTTTACAACTTCACACATAACCTGTACACTATTATTTAATGCAGCACAGTATAATATTGGTTCCTCTGTTCTTTTAAGGCCACAGGTGGTTCTGTGGGCCAAGCTAATGGGGATGCTCTATAGGGAGCAGTGGGATGCTATTTTGTTCTGTCTTTCATAACCCAAGGCCCTACTGAAACCAAGCATGACTTATTCAAGGCACAATCGGAACAGGAGGAGATATGATATAACCTCTATAGAATGATACCTGTTTCATTTCACATAAAAACCTTGGTTGGGGTCTTTGAAGTTAGCTCTGTATAACCAGTTGGTAATAATCATTTCTGATACCTATTCGGTTGTCATTAGGCCCATCATTCCTCGAGGCTACTTAAAACCCCTCAGTGTGCCTGAAAGGGAACAAAAGGAATATGAATTAAGGGTGTAACTGAGCTCTGCCTCGGCTGGTCTCAGCGGTGCCGTCGTTCTGGCTCTTTCATCTGATTCCTGTCTCTGAATACTTTCTCTTAATTACAATGGGTAAAGGCAGAGCCATGTGGACAAAAAAAGATAAATTGGGACACAGGAGGCAGAGGTTCAATAAAACAAAAAGCCGGAGACAGTCGGCACTCACTGTCATGGTCTCTGGTGTCCATTGGAGACGGATCTTAAGACTTTTCAGAGAGAAAGAGAGGGATTGAAAACACTCCTGGAATGTGCTGAGACTAAAATAATGAATGTACAAGGGAGACAGCCAGTCAGCCATTATGTCAACTTTTGCATACACTATCATGTCACCAGTGTTTTCTCTGTCAAACACAGCTACACAAATAAAGTTTTGGCCTCTCACCTCAAAAGTACAGAAGTCCAAAGAGGACATATCAATAACAAATATATTTGATCTCATTATGTCGAGATCATAACTTATTTATCTATTGATCACAACATAACAAAAGTTGCTTTGTTGAGATCGCAAAGATAATTTTCAAGTGATCCCAACAACAAAAGTGTTGTTGTAAATAGGAGTGGACATATTGATGATACATTGACAGCAGTGTCATAGTGGACCAAAGGCAGTAAGACTACAAAGATCTAAGACAGCGTTTCCCAAACTCGTTTTGGTTTTTGCACTAGCACTGCACCGCTGATTCAAATAGTGAACTCATCATCACACTTTGTTTATTTGAATCAGCTGTGTAGTGCTAGGGCAACAATACAAATGTTCACCCCTTGGGGTCCCCAGGACCGATATTGGGAAACACTGATCTAAGACCTTTGATTATACTGAGCACATCTGTTGTAAGTAGCCATGTGCTAGTCTAGTACAGGACTCTCCAACCCTGTTCCTGGAGAGCTATCATCCTGTAGGTTTTCTCTCCAACCCTAATCTAGCACACTTGATTCTAATAATTAGCTGGTTGGAACCTAAAATCTCAAATTGGGACTCATCAGACCAAAGAACAGATTTCCACCAGACTAATGTCCATTGCTTGTGTTTCTTGGCCCAAGCAAGTCTCTTCTTCTTATTGGTGTCCTTTAGTAGTGGTTTCTTTGCATCAATTGGACCATGAAGACCTGATTCAGTCTCCTCTGAACACTTGATGTTGTGATAATGTTTGTTACTTGAAGCATTTATTTGGGCTGCAATTTCTGGTAACTCTGGGTCTTCCTTTTCTGTGGCTGTCCTCACGAGAGCCAGTTTCATCACAGCGCTTGATGGTTTTTGCGGCTGCACTTGAAGAAAGTTTCTAAGTTTTTGCGGATTGACTAAACTTCATGTCTTGAAGTAATGATGACTGTCATTTCTCTTTGCTTATTTGAGCTGGTCTTTTACCAAATAGGGCTATCTTTTGTATGCTATCCTTACCTTCTCACAACACAACTGATTGGCTCAAATGCATTAAAGGAAAGAAATTTCACAAATTAACTTTTAACAAGACATACCTGTTAATTGAAATGCATTCCAGGTGACTACCTCATGGAGCTGGTTGGGAGAATGCCAAGAGTGTTCAAAACTGTCAAGGCAAAGGGTGGCTACTTTGAAGAATCTCATATCAAATATATTTTGATTTGTTAAACACTTTTTTGGTTACCACATGATTCCAAATGTGTTATTTAATAGTTTTGATGTCTTCACTATTATTCTACAATGTAGAAAATAGTAAAAATAAGAAAAACCCTTGTATGAGTAGGTGTGTCCAAACTTTTGACTGGTACTGTATATATACATTTTTTTACTGGAAAGTTGTTTGATTTACTTTATGAAAACAAAACAAAACTTGCGTCGTTTTTTGGTAGTTCAGTTTTTTGGGGGGAATCCTGTTTCCATCCTGCATAGTAGGTGGCGGGATGCACATTAAACTGTGTGACCACCCATATACTATAGAAGAAGAAGAACAAGAAGACAGCTCTCAGACATTATTCAGGACATTCAAGTCGGCAATGGGAGAGGACAAGTGCCACAGGCTGTCCTCTGCCACACACACGCCACAGCGTCTAGGGATAGAAGACCGGATGAGTGTGACCCTGCTTGCGCTGAAGAGCCGAATGACGTGTGAGTGCGTACCAATGATGATATTACTGATGCCGCTTTCTCCTCCCTCTCCAGATGTGGCCTGCTATGACGAGACGGCCGAGGCCACGTCTACCGCATTGGAACCCCATGATGCCAACGCCTAAGCGACGAACGCTCCATGCTACGGACTCTAGAGTGTATGAGAGTGTGCCCGGGCCTGTACTTGGGTTTTGTTCTGTGTTGCTTTTATCCTGTAAACCCTTTTATTTTTATTACTTCTTTTTTTTTTTACTAAGAAAAGAGCTGTAAAGCACTGTGGAGACTGTCTGCCTCCTGCCTGTGTTTTTGGGATTGAAAAAACGGACGTTTTTGACAAACAGGCCTGGGCCTTCTTACCAAAGCCCCATCAATACAAGACAAACAAGGGCAAACTGAGGAATTCCAAACAAACTGTACATGTTACAGTAGGCCTAGTCAGTGAGACGATTTTTATCACTGGATGAATGGCTGCTTGGTCCTTCACCACCAAAACATTTTGCCCACCATTTGTGGCTGAAATGACAAATAGACTGTAGCCTTCATGAACTGTTGGAGTATTTAGAAACCCACAAGATGTGATGTGATGTGATTCACTTCACCTGTTTTACTACTTTTATTTTTCTGTACTACTTAATTGTTTGACTGTGTTTTTGCTGCTATTAACAGTCCAAACTCTGTTAACTATTAAAGAGATTTAAAATACACTTTTATTGGTAGTCTGCAACCACAGACCTCAATGTTAACTTTTCTTGCCCGGAACGTTCCACATTCAATCCACTTAAAATAGTAGTGCAACCACACTTTTACATGTCTTTAAAATTGGATTGGAGCCAAAACTGGAAGCCATCTATAACTGACAGACAATTATAAGGGCACAGGGCGAGACCCAGAATCAGACATGGGAGGCAGATTGTTCGAGTCTCTGATATTTTTTGGTATCCAAGGGGAAGACAAGAGAATGGTCGTGGACAGGCAAAGAGATCATAACAAGGTCAGAGTTCAGGAGGTACCGAGTGGCAGGCAGGCTCGAGGTCAGGGCAGGCAGTATGGTCAGGCAGGCGGGTTCAGAGTCAAGGCAGGCAAGGGTCAAAACCGGATGGACTAGCAAAAACAGAGAAAAGGCTAAGCAGGCACACGGCGTAACACGCTGGTTGACTTGCCAAAACAAGACGAACTGGCACAGACAGACAGAAAACACAGGTATAAATACCCTGGGGATAATGGGGAAGATGGGTGACACCTGGAGGGGGTGGAGACTAGCACAAGGACAGGTGAAACAGATCAGGGTGTGACAGACAATGCCATTTCTGCCTAGGTCAATCCCTAATCAAAATAAAAACCGATGCGCTGATCAACCATGGGCTCTGCCGCCTCAGCCATACTGTCAATCTATTATCAATACTTCCTCCTCTTCATAGAGTTGATCCTCGACAACGTTTATCATGTGATCACAATAACTATTTTGTGATCTCGACAAAACTTGGGATTTTTATAATTAATGTACACAGTAAAACATTCTAACCGTTTAAAAGTGATCATATGAGTGGCTTGAATGTTCAGTCCACAGTCACATCTTGTTTAGTGAGACATTAGGCAGGGGAATGCGAGATGATCACAATGGACAGATATTAAGAGTAGAGCCGGAGGCAGTGCTCGTTTTGTTTGCTTCGAGTACACCACCACACTCAGCAGCACTGGCACCAATGTAGTATGTATGCAGAGATCTAGATATGCTGAGGAGACACGAACAGTGGAACATCAGTACGGTCAAATGACAATTACAGCTGTAAAAGATTATGAAGTGACTAACTACATGTGATTTGACCATGATTGGAACAATGGCATTGACAGACTGAAGGAAACAATAACCCAGAGAGAGAGAAAGTGAAAGCAAAAGCATTCCAATTCATGTTGACAGCTGTTAAAGGTAAGCCCACGCAGGGCCAGCTCTAGCCTTTTGGGGCCCTAAGCAAGATTTAGTTGGGGGGACCCCCAATTTACGACAAGACATTTTAGTGGTCCCCCTGTTGACGTTGGAGAGAAATTTAAAGTTCAATTCCTGCAATTCTACACATTTTGCCATGGGGAGTAGAGAACATGTTGCAGTTTTAACGGCCAGTGCAGTCAACTTGATTTTCCTGTGTTTTTTAATATTTCCACACTGAGTTTGGAATAATACTGTGAAATTGTGAACATGTGGATTGAAAAGTTTGAAAAGACCGCCTGAAAATTCTGCCTATTTTGGCCTTCCATGGTGACATCACCATACAGTAAAGTTCTTTAAAAATGTTTTTATTTCACCTTTATTTAACTAGGTTTGCCAGTTGAGAACAAGTTCTCATTTACAACTGCGACCTGGCCAAGATAAAGCAAAGCAGTGCGACAAAAACAACAACACAGAGTTACACACAAACAAACGTACAGTCAATAACACAATAGAAAAATCTAAAACCTAAAATCTAAATGTAACACTGGCGTGATAGACCAATAAGACCAAACCTCTAATTTTCAGTTTTAGCCTCCCCACTCAGACACCTCCCAGACAGTCCTAGCCAGAATCTTGCTTTAGAAATTTCTCTTTGCTAAAAAGCTGTTTTGGTTTCTTTTTGACAATAAAATTAAAAATTAAAAAATCATAGTAAGGTACTTAATTGTTACCACAAAATTATTTGATATTGAGGTAAAAACGACTGCATTGGACCGTTAAAGCACTTTTTCTGCAATTCTACACATTTTGCACTAGAGCGGAGAGAAACCTTTTCAATTTTATAAAAATGTCATGCAGTTCTACTCATTTTGCCATGGGGTGGATAGACATTTTTGCCATTTTAAAGCTAATTTCCTGCAATTCTACACATATTATAATGAATTTTGCCATGTTAATATATCTGAGTATGAGTGACGAACAAAATCAATGGTCGAGGCCCCTAAGCGACCACTTATGTCGCTTATGCCTGGAACCGGCGCTGAGCCCACATTGCTCAAGGACATCATATCCTAGCTGCCATTTCCTCTCGCCTTAGCACAGTAGTAGTAGTGGTATGACTTTGTTTAGCAATTATTTGTGAAGCATTTACTGTATGTACTGCACAAAGACCACCATTTTCACACAAGCTTCATATATAAATGCTAAATTATAAAACCAGCAACAAACCATACATCTTCTAATCCAAAATCAATACAACGGGTGGAGACTTTACCGTGAAATGCTTGCTCACGAGCAAGGCAATGGCAAGCAAGTAGGCATAGATAGAGAGGACTGTACAGTTGCTTCATAAGAAGGCGCTGGTTTATATTCATGTGTGTAATCATCCATAGGGACTACTGAGGACCTAATATAACTGCTATGACTCATACCAAAACCGCTGCTTTAGCAAACCAAGCAGGATCCCACTCCGAAAGAGAAAGGAGGGGGGATCGAGAGAGAGAGAAAAAAGCTTCAAAAGGCTTGATGAAATGTAGAATCATCAAAGTGAGGATTCCTTCCCTGAGGAAGCTCATCTTCACTCTCTCCACAGACATAAGTGCTCGGAGAGTGGCTGTCTGTAGGGGGGAAGTGACAAGCGCTGACGGGTCACGGAGGGTTTGATCCCAATCATTAGCGTTACTGACTCCCTCGCCAAGAGAAATCACACAGGTTTGTTCTGCCGCAGTATGTCCAAAGGTCCAGGCAGGGAGGCAACACTGTGACTGTGTCATGGACAGTCCTGCTTTGATCTGGTCCTCTCAGGAAGAAGGAGGAGGTTGTGACCACACCTAGGGACTAGTTATGCTACTGTACCTGCCCTTCACATTATGGTCAATGAGGTGAAAGGCCTGACACAGTGGTGTCGAACATTTGGCCTGTTAGTCATAACAGCCTCAGCCCACATTCTGATCCAATCTCGCCCACACAACACATCTCAACACTAGCCTTAGTTTAGTAGGAAACATGTGTTTGGAGGGAAATAATTCACATAACAGGCGATTGGCAGTTAATGTTGTTTAGGAAAATAAATGGCTTCACTATGAGCCTGTATCTACACAGATGTGTAAGATATTTGCCTTAATTTGGCCTCAGATGGCCCCTTCTGCTAGATTACTTTGACACCACTTGGCCTAAAACTCAAAGGTAGAATTATGGATGAGTCAATGGACAACAGGAGGTGAGTGAGTCATTTGCCAGCTTCTGATGGGTCTCAGGGTAACACTTCTTCTGCTGAACTTCTTGTCAGAGCCGCCCCGTGAGCCGACTTCCTCGCTTAGTTTTTATCGCAACCCGCTGCATGAGTAATGACAAGCCATTTGTCATAATATATATCCCATCATAAATGCTTATGACCGGTGTCATGTCATATATATAATAGCATTACGTAGGCTTTATGACACGGGCGTTTGGGTTTAATATTAACTACAGACCATTTACTGGGGTGTTTGCATTCCTTTGAAGGATTTACGTCCGAGCCACTCACTGTCCAATATCCAGCCTCCAAGAGTGTGTGAGCCTCTCTCCAAGAAGTGGAACATTTGGGTATGGAAACAGTTGAAGAGAGTGATGTAACAGTTAGTATGGTTGGGGTAGGGGAGGAAGACATTTAAAGGAACTTACTGGGGCTGGAGCTCTCATTCTGGCTTTATTTGTCTCCACTTTGATCTGGATCAGACGGCCAAGTTGTATGCGTGCAGTGTTATCCTCCCATAATCTTTGCTCTGTCTCCAAAATGCGCCACTAGCCTACTAGCCTATATAGATGAGACTGGGTCTCTCTGCATCTCTGCATTTCCACGTTCAGTTCATTCAGCACTAATGTCAAGCTTGAATGTCCTCCAGTAAACAGTAACTGTACTGAACACAAATACGAACGCAACATGCAACAGTTTCAACAATTTTATTGAGATACAGTTCATTTAAGGAAATCTGTCAATTTAAATAAATTCATTAGGTGCTAACTAATGGATTTCACATGATTGGGCAGGGGCACAGCCATGGGTGAGCTTGGGAGGGCATAGGCCCACCTACTGGCGAGCCAGGCCCAGCCAATCAGAATGAGCTTTTCCACACAAAAGGGCTTTATTACAGACAGAAATACTCCTCAGTTTCATCAGCTCTCCGTGTGGCTTGTCTCAGACGATCCCGCAGGTGAAGAAGCCGGATGTGGAGGCTGGCGTGGTTACATTTGGTCTTCGGTTGTGAGGCCGGTTGGATGTACTGCCAAATTCTCTAAAATTATGTTGGAGGCAGCTTATGATAGAGAAATTAACATTCAATTCTCTGGCAACAGCTCTGGTGGACATTCCTGCTCTCAACATGCCAATTGCACACTCCCTCAAAACTTTAGACATCTGTGTTATTGTGTTGTGTGACAAAACTGCAAATTGTAGAGTGGCATCTTATTGTCCCCAGTACAAGGTGCACCTGTGTAATGATCATGCTGTTTGATCATCTTCTTGATATGCCACACCTGTCAGGTGGATGGATTATCTTGGCAAAGAAGAAATGCTCACTAACAGGGATGTAAACAAATTTGTGAACAACATTTTTGCGAAATAAGCTTTTTGTTCATATGGAAACATTTCTGGGATATTTTATTTCAGCTCATGAAACATGGGACCAACACTTTATATGTTGCGTTTCTAATGTTGTTCACTATATTTGGATTTGGTTGTTAAGAGGAAAATATGATTTAATTTACTCCCAACCTCAAGTAATTTTCTCCTCTCTGGGTAAAACGTTTATCAATTAGGCTACCAAACAACAATGCACATACCACAAATGTGAACAGTGAAGAGGCGACTCTGGGATGCTGGCCTTCTAGGCAGAGATGCAAAGAAAAATACATATCTCAGACTGGCCAATAAAAAGAAAAGATTAAGTTAGGCAAAAGAACACAAACACTGGACAGAGGAAATCCAGAGGAAATCAGAGGACAGAGGAAATCCCGGAGTTGCCTCTTCACTGTTGACGTTGAGACTGGTGTTTTGCGGGTACTATTTAATGAAGCTGCCAGTTGAGGACTTGTGAGGTGTCTGTTTCTCAAACAAGACACTCTAATGTATGACAAATTGTGCACCGGGGCCTCCCACTCCTCTTTGTATTCTGGTTAGAGCTAGTCTGCGCTGTTCTGTGAAGGGAGTAGTACACAGCGTTGTATGAGATCTTCAGTTTCTCGCATGGAATAGCCTTCATTTCTCAGAGCAAGAATAGACTGACGAGTTTCAGAAGAAAGTTCTTTGTTTTTGGCCATTTTGAGCCTGTAATCGAACCCACAAATGCTGATGCTCCAGATATTCAACTAGTCTAAAGAAGGCCAGCTTTATTGCTTTTTTAATCAGAACAACCATTTTCAGCTGTGCTAACATGATTGCAAAGGGGTTTTCTAACGATCAATTAGCCTTTTAAAATGATAAACTTGGATTAGCTAACACAACGTGCCATTGGAACATGGAGTGATGGTTGCTGATAATGGGCGTCTGTACACCTATGTAGATATATCTATTAAAAATCAACTGTTTCTAGCTACAATTGTCATTTACAACATGAACAATGTCTACACTGTATTTCTAATCAATTGTATGTTATTTTAATGGACAAAAACAAGTACTTTTCTAAGTGACCCCAAACTTTTAAACGGTAGTGTATACAGGTTATTTGAGCTTATCAGGGATCAGAGTACATCTTCAGCAGAATGAAGGGGTCAGTGCTCAAGACTGCACTGTTACTATGGCAGCACATGGCTTATATCACCTGCATAGCATTAGACCGTGACACTCTACCTGCCAGCGTTCGCTTTATGAGTTGCTAACAAAGCCAAGAACTCTACTACATTGAAATATCAGATCAGTCCTCAACTGATGAGAACAGAGAGAGAGAGAAAAAGAGAAAGATCTTTCTTTGGCTCAGATTTTCTCTGTCTTAATTACATAAACAAATGCGTGATTGGGGCTTGCTTGCCGTTGTATTTCAGACTCGGCACCAGCTGTTTTAAACAGGCAGACACAGCTGTATACATGTGTCTTTGCACACTAAATCAAATGTCCCATTGTGCTCATCTGGAGTGAATTAGGGTGGAGGAGGGAGGGAGGAGAGGATGGGGGATGCAGGCTTTGATATACAGGGGAGGAAATGGGTAATGTCCTGGAACCACATGCAACATCCTAATAGGAATTGGTGATTGATAATAAAGAGATTGCCAGATCAACTCTCCCTCTCTCTCTCTCCTCTGTCCTCCGCCCTATCCCTTCTCTCATCTCCTATACCTAACTGTCTCATAACCTTGGATTAGTGCAGGTATTTGCTAAGACTTGTCTCTTTGTGTTTTTCTTTTATGAAGTCCCACATTCTTTTTTTAGCAACCGTCTCCCAACATGGTTTCTCTTTGCAGGCTGTTGCCATTGCTCCAGCTGTTTCAGCCTCTGATGAGACTCTTTTAGGGCCTGAAAAAAAGCAGGAGGGGGGACTGGGAGTGATAACAGACTGTGAGATGGTGACATCAGTCCCCACATGGCAAATTGTTGCCTCAGTCTCACTCTGTCTCATTATTTGTTTCATAGTGTTACTTTTTGTACCCTGCACCAGAAAGTTAGGCGTATTAACTCACAGAACAGTGTTAACTTTCCCATGATAAAAAAATACGAGAGGAATTGTTTTTCCAACATGAGTTGAGCACAGTCACTACACATTGGTGAAGCACAAACATACTGTAGGTGTTTGGCCATAGCCTATAGTACATGAGCTGCCTGCGTACAACCACGACAATGAAACGATAGGCAGGCAGGGAATTGATATCCCATGGAAGGGAAGTCTCTCCAACTCAATTATTTTTGGAGGTCAGTGAACATGTACAAGATAAATAATGCAAAAGTATGCGACAGGGTTGCTGCACATTTGTCATAACAGCGACCGGGGAAATATGTGGCCTTTCATTCAATAATTTGAGAACATCAATCATCATTCCCTTTGAAGCAAGGGCTGATCCTGCTTTGCAAGGAACATACAAAGAAAAGAAAGAAAGAAAGAAAGAAAGAAAGAAAGAAAGAAAGGCAATATGGAGAGCAGCTGGTTATTTGGGATGAACATGACATGCTGTTTGTTTATGAGAGGAATGGGGAAAGAAAGGCGGGACAAGTGAACGAAAGAGTGAAAACAGACACTCATTTAATATCCATTTCTCTTCACAGTCTTTGCACACATTTTCATGAGTTTAAGACTGAGTCAGCCTGACCTTTAAATTCATTCTCTTGTTATCAGAATGATCTCGCTGTACACGCATCTGGTGCTACAATGACCATCTACTTCTCACTAGCACAAGCTGGATTCTCTCCCTTAAATCTTTTCCTGCATATTTGAGGCTGGTAAAAGGGGTCCTTAATAAGCACAGGCTCACTAGTTACTATACTAAAAGGCTTCATCTTCTAAAGTTGAATCAACAAATTCCTTCACAGAGTAATGCTTCCCCCTGCTGCATATTGTATGTACTGTCATGTCAATTTGAAACCATTATGTGCTTGAAACAATCTGGGAGAAAGACCCTTTTACCAGCCTCAAATACTTTGTGCTTTTAAAAAGTGAGATATAGCCAATGTTTACATGATCACAGAATTGGAAATAAATGTTTTATTCGGCCAAGTATACATCATTTCATTACATGAACTTTGACAGTTAGAATGCGTCAAAACTGGTGCAAGGAATTGAGTAAGAACATTACACACACTAAATATCAATGCAATTTTTGAAAGAGATTGTATTCGAAACTATGGCGGTGAAATAAATATACAGTATACCACACATTTCCACTAGATAGTGTCTTAGTCTTACAGTTATCACAAAACATGACTGTCAGAGATGGGCTGATGAACGGCATCAATGTTTATGTTGAAATCAAGTTCAATTCAAGGATTTCATTGTTGAAAAACATATTCCATCACACATTGTACCATGTTGCCTGCTCTAGAATTTACAAATGTAATACTTCATCCAATGTGTTCTGTCACTTTGTCATCAGATATGGATTTCCGGTGGGATCCATAATTATTGGTACCCTTGATAAAGATGACCAAAAAATATTGAAAAAATACTACTATACTATATGCTCCAAAATAATTATACTACTAATTATACCAATACAATTGCTCAGAACAAGAGATTTTGTTTAACAAGTAGTAAAAAAAAATCTTAAAAAATAGTGTTCAAAATGAATGACAACCCTGTTTTCAATACTCTAGCGCCCTCCCCTTGCGAGGATACTGACACTGAGCCTTTTTCTAAAATGTTTTAATGAGATTGGAGAACATGTTGGGAGGGATCTTAGATCATTCCTGCATACAGAATCTTTCCAGATCCTTAATATCCTTCGTCTGGACTGCCCTCTTCAATTCAAACCACAGATTTTCAATGGGGTAAAAATCAAGTGAAAGAGATGGCTATTTCAAAATGTTGATTTTGTGGTCAATTAACAAGTGCTTGGGATTATTGTCTTGCAGGAAGATTCACTTGCAACCAAGTGTCCTGGCAGGTGTCTTGGTACTTGGTAAAGTTCATGTTGCCATTGACTTTATCAAAGGGCCCAGGACCAGTGGAAGCAAAATAGCCCCGTGACATTAAAGATCTACCACCATATTTTATCATAGGTATGAGGTACTTTTTCTTGATGAACGGCATTGGCACTTAGATTGGAACCGATGCTATGGTTAATGGAAAATGAAAATAAAGCTCTTTGGCTGGACGCACCAGTGGTGAGTTTGGCATTGAAAAACGGAAGCATATGCAGAAAGTACCTCATACCTACGGTAAAACATGGTGGAGCATAGGAGATGATCTGGAGACCCGCAACAAATGTAGCTACAGGATGGTAAGCCTTTGTGTAAAAGCATGGATTCACACTATTCACTCATTGATTCACGCAATCAGCTATGCCACTCAATAGCGTGCATTAGTTAACATGGTGATATGGAACATAACCCTTACAGAAAAAAACATGATTTCTCATGTGGAATATCACATGATTTCCCATGTGGAATATCACATGATTTCACATTTGGAATATCACATGATTGGATCACATGATTGGAACATTTAAAATATGATCACTTTTTTACATGTAATTTCATGTTATCACATGATCTTCACATAAGATCATGTGTTTACATGTGAAATTTATGTGGTTTTTCGGCAAGGCTAGGGAATGGAAGTCCTGACCCCGAACATATTATTTTTTACAAGATTATTGTAATCTAAGTGGTATTGCTCATTGTTTGTGTGGTTTTGAGTGACCTTCCTATGTCTCTAATTATCCTAAAGGCTGTTTTTGACCTCAGCTGGGAGATCCTAAATAACGTATTCCCAGAAGGAGAAGTTAAAAGGCTGCCATGGGAGAAGCCAGAGGTCAGACATCACACCTACAAGTGCAAACTCAGCCTTGAAGTTTGGCCAGATCTTCACAATCAGCCTCAAGCGGATAAAGATGGACCACATTCTGGTAAGCTTTTTACAAGTGTGTAGTCATTGTCCATAATTGCCACACATACGCACACACACATGCAGGTACGCACACGTGTAAGCATGCACGGAAGCACGCACCATGCACGCACACACAGCTGGACCTAATGTATCCTGTTGGTCTCATTCAGCATCAAGAGCTGCATGGTGAACAACTCCAGATGCAGAATTGGCAGCAGGGGGAGTTGGCCATCAAGATGAGGATGGCAGACAGCCTCTTTGATTATTTGTTAGAGGACACTGTCCTGAACCAAATTGAGAAGAAAGCCAACCCAACAACCACTTAATAGTACCTAATGAAAGTCTTCATGTTGATCATGTTTTATGGTCATTGAAATACATTGGAAATGCCAATGTCTTTCAGAGTAATGTTATTTATTTTATTTATTTAAACTGGCAAATCAGTTAATAACACGTTCTTATTTACAATGACAGCCTCCCAGGAAACAGTGGGTTAATTGCCTTGTTCAGGGGTAGAACAACAGATGTGTACCTTGTCAGCTCCGGGATTCTTTACTGGCCCAACAGTTTTACCACTAGGCTACCCGCTGCCCCTAAAGACAGTACAGTATGGTTTAGAAGATCTGTGATAATACAGTCCTCAAATCCCACAAGGTATTGATGAACCCCATTGCTTGAGTGCATAAGTTTTCATACCCCTTGCTGTTGCACGTTTAAACAAGTTCAGGAGAAAATACCCGTATTTTCATTTTAAAAAATCACAGAATTCATTGAATGGGGTCCACCTGTTTGCAAAACTATAACTTCCCCGGTCTCTGTAAGGCTCCTAAATTGGATACATTTTTAGACAGGCACAGATCACGGTAGGTTAGAACAGATTTCCAAAACACTTAACACCCCTTTGAGTATGGTCATCTGTGGATTGTGTCACCCTGACGCTGTGGAGAGCTGGCTGTCGTTCCTAACTGAGCCGCATGGATGTGTTCTACTACTAGCCAAAAGACACGCGCCATTCGGCGCCAAACAGCAGACCAATGACTGTGTATGCAGCAGACGAACGATCCGAACAACAACACACAACTTTCTTCTGGCGGCTAGCTAGCTAGTTGCAAAAGCAGGAGGCAAGCATCTCTCATTATGGACGGTAGGGGTGTGTTTATTGATTAACTAGCGAACTTTTAGCATCTTGACTGAGAAATGTCAAGTAGCAACGAAACAGATATGTAACGTTAGCTATTTCATTCTAAATGTTGCTAGGGCTAACGTTAGCTTGCTAGGTTTTGTTAGCTAGCTACATGTAGCTAACGGTCATTATAGCTAAGAGCCATCTGTGGCTATCCAACCTTACTTAAGCTACTGTAACATGGGATGGGGAGTGAAATGAAAATGTTTATACATGGGATGTAGATAGCCAACTAGCTTGATTGTTTTATACAGGGGAACTTTACCTAGCTATGTTGTCCCGGCATAGACCTTGAATCCTAGCTAACGTTAGCTGATGTCCCAGGAGCATCATACCGAAGATAAATAAAGTTAGCTAGCTATTTTGACAATACTCATGTTACAATTACCATTGAGTTGGTTAGCCCTCTTGGCAGGATGCATAGGGTGTTTGCTTTTCATGCCAGCAACCCAGGTTTGCTTCCCTGCCCTGCCATTCGCTACACTGGTGTCAGAGGTGGGATGGCGACTGAAGCCACTGGAATGCAGTCCTGTAACATAGGTACTGCCTTGAAGATGTTTGCTGGTACTGTCTTGACTTCTGCGCAGAAAAAATAAATTAAACACAGAAGAAATATCTTGCTGCATTTTGTAAACGCAGATCTAAAATGCTTCTTATTGTAATTTCTACTCTGCTTTAAGGCAAATTTTGTAATTCAGTTGCACTTCTCCACTCAGATGAGAATTTAGGAATGGACATTCTATCAGCAGACAGCGCTCGGACTGATGTATAGCTGCGTATCTCTGGTACCTTTCTCTACTTTTTTTCTGTAAAATGCAAGAAAGATGAACTTCAAACAAAACAGTAGGACATGTAGCTGGCTACATTCTTTTCATGATAAACATTAGAAATATGATGGCCATGCATCATTGTTTCAAGAAAGATCTTGCTTTTTCATTGTAAGCTCATTTACTTGTGTGGCTACTAGCCAAATAGCGTTGCACTTCTGTTGTCATCGGATGAAAATGAAGCTAATTTCTGCAGAATGTGTTGCACTAATGTATTTTCTGTGTAGCAAAACTATAGTTGCACGCCCCTGATCACTCTATTGAAGCAAAAAAACACTTTGACTTTTAATATAAAACACAGGTGAAATGGTTTAAAATGCAGATTTGTATATGGTGTGCGATTTCAAAATGCAGATATCTGAACTTTAAAACAACCTCTGAGGTTAAGCATGAGGTAACAATTTTAGTACAACACATAGCTAGCTACAAACATTGTCAAAATGTTTGAGACTCTTGGTGTAATAACATTTTGGACTGACAGTTGGCAGGGACCCAGGTTTGAGGTTTGATAGGCCTACACTCCTGAATGGGTGCGTTCAGTTTGATTCAACGTTTGTTATGTTGCGTGACGAGTTGTAAATTAACAACGTTTCCCCAAAACGGTCTGCACCGTTCTTCAACAGCATTTGATGTATGTTGGCTCCCATTCGATGGGTGTGACTAGGTGTAGCCTGATGAACATGGGTGTGACCATGTTTTAATATTTTTTTATTCGCCTTTATTTAACCAGGTAGGCTAGTTGAGAACAAGTTCGCATTTACAACTGCAACCTGGCCAAGATAGAGCAAAGCAGTGCAACACAAACAACAACACAGAGTTACACATGGAATAAACAAACATACAGTCAATAATACAATAGAAAAAGTCTATATACAGTGTGTGCAAATGAGGTAGGATAACGGAGGTAAGGCAATAAATAGGCCATAGTGGCGAAATAATTTCAATATAGAAATGAAACACTGGACTGATAGATGTGCAGAAGATGAGTGTACAAGTAGAGATACTGGGGTGCAAAGTAGCAAAATAAATAAAAATAGATAACAGTATTGGGATGAGGTAGTTGGATGGGCTAATTACAGATGGGCTACGTACAGGTGCAGTGATCTACCATATAAAATCACAAAATTTGTGCAGCACACCATACACACAATCGCCCTCTGTGCCACCATAATCACGCCATTCTTCAACTGGTCATTCATTACAGTACCATTTCATTTGAATTAAACGTTGAACACCGTTCTGTCATACCGAGTAGGCTTGGGCGGTTTTATACCGTATACCAAGCTATTTCGAAATACAGATTGTATGATTTTCAGTAAAAAATCAAATTCAACGGGGGCACCCCCTCCACTGCTTATAACTAAGTTAAGTATAAATATTAGACATATAAGATGTGTCAAATAAATTAAATCCAGCTCATGGCTCAAGCTATGCATTTGGTTTGCTAATTTGCTTGCTAAGTGGCTAGATGTCAAGATTAAGCTTCTTGGTTACAGCAGAGACATTCAATCCCCTCCTGGATCAAGATCCCTGTTGGCTAAATTGTTTTGTGCTTTACTACTACTTCTACAACTACTACTACTACTTCTACTATAGTCTAATTTGGGTTGCCGCCGACTTAAGTAAATCTTGTTCGACCGAGAGTCGTCTGTTCTTTCGGCCAATCAATTGGTCTACTGTCACGCCCTGACCGTAGAGATCTTTTTATTCTCTATGTTTGGTTGGTCAGGGTGTGACTCGGGTGGGAAACTCTATATTATTTATTTCGATGTTTTGGCCAGGTATGGTTCTCAATCAGGGACAGCTGTCTATCGTTGTCTCTGATTGGGAATCATACTTAGGCAGCCTGTTGTGCCACCTTAGTTTTGTGGGATGTTGTTTTTGTACAGCTCTGTTTAGCCTACTGAACGTTACGTTCGTTTTCCTTTTGTTGTTTTTAGGTGTTCATTTTAAATAAAGACAAAATGTAGGTCTACCACGCTGCACCTTGGTCCTATCGTTTCAACGAGCGTAACGCCTACATTTTAAAACGCCCATGTTTCCATACACCCTATGTGTATAAAATAAAATCAACTGTATGAACTGAGCTTGTCTGATGCTTTAAGCGCTGAAATAATTACGACACACATGACTCAAGAGGGAGCCTGATGGCCATGCTGTGTAGGAGGGAGATGTGAAAAGTGTGCAGGAGGGCATGGGAGAAAGGAATGTGTAGTATCAGTGAAAGAAGCGGTATGTGTTGGGGGGTATGGGTGTCCATGGTGCTGGGGATCAGAAGTGTCTGGTGCGAGAGAGGCAGGTTGAAGTTGCCAGGGTCAGAGTTGTACAGAAGGTGTCGTGTGCAGAGACAATGAATAAAGTAGAGGAAGATGGATCAAGAGTGAGAATTCGTAGGGAAATAAGTAAACCTCCACTACCATCTGTTCTTTTGGCCAAAGTGCATTGGAAAATTGGAAGAAATGGATGATCTATGATTAAGACTATTCTAACAACGGGACTTTAAAAACTGTAATATATTATGTTTCACCGAGTCGTGGCTGAACGACTACACAGATAATATAGTGCTGACTGGGTTTACTGTGCATCGGCAGGACAGAGAAGCTACGTCTGGTAAGACAAGGGGCGGGGGTGTGTGTCTATTCGTCAATAACAGCTGATGCGCAATGTCTAATATTAAGTCTCAAGGTATTGCTCGCCTGAGGTAGAGTACCTCATGATAAGCTGTAGACCACACTATCTACCAAGAGAGTTCTCATCTATATTATTCGTAGCCGTCTATTTACCCCCACAAACCAATGCTGGCACTAAGACCGCACTCAATGAGGTGTATAAGGCCATAAGCAAACAAGAAAATGCTGATCCAGAAGCCGCGCTCCTAGTGTCCGGGGAATTTAATGCAGGCAAACCTACATCCGTTTTACCTAATTTCTACCAGCATGTCACATGTGCAACCAGAAAAAAAAACTGTAGACCACCTTTACTCCACACACAGAGACTCATACAAAGCTCTCCCTCACCCTCCATTTGGCAAATCTGACCATAATTATATCCTCCAGATACATGCTTATAAGCAAAAACTAAAGCAGGAAGTACCAGTGACTCGCTCAATACAGAAGTGGTCAGATGACGCGGATGCTATGCTACAGAACTGTTTTGCTAGCACAGATTGGAATATGTTCCGGGATTCCAATGGCATTGGGTAGGATACCACCTCAGTCACCGGCTTCATCAATAAGGGCGTCAACGATGTCGTGCCCACAGTGACCGTACATAAATATTCCAACCAGAAACTATGGATTACAGGCAACATCCGCATCCGCCTTCAAGGACACTGACACCAATCCGGACTCTTATAAGAAATTCTGCTGCGCCCACAAGACAAACCACCAAACAGGCAAAGCGTCAATACAGGATTAAGATTGAACTCTACTACACCGGCTCTGACACTCGTCAGATGTGCCAGGGCTTGAAAACTATTACTGACTACAAAGGGAAACCCAGGTGCGAGCTCCTCATTGACGCTAGCCTACCAGACGAGCTAAATGCCTTTTATGCTCGCTTTGAGGCAAGTAACACTGAAGCATGCATGAGCTGTCCCGTATGACTGTGTGATCACGCTCTCCATAGCCGATGTGAGCAAGACCTTTAAACAGGTCAACATTCACAAGGCCGCAGTCCAGACGGATTACCAGGACTTGTATTCAAAGCATGCGCGGACCAACTGACAAGTGTCTGACCGAGTCTGTAGTACCTACATGTTTCAAGTAGATCACCATAGTCCCTGTGCCCAAGGAAGCGAAGATAACCTGCCTAAATGATTACTGCCCTGTAGCACTCATGTCGGTAGCCATGAAGTGCTTTGAAAGGCTGGTCATGGCTCACATCAGCACCATCATCCCGGAAACCCTAGACCCACTCCAATTCGCATACCGCCCCAACAGATGCACAGACGACACAGTCTCAATCGCACTCCACACTTCCCTTTCCCACCTGGACAAAAGGAACACCTATGTGAGAATGCTGTTCATTGACTACAGCTCAGCGTTCAACACCATAGTGCCCACAAAGCTCATCACTAAGCTAAGGACCCTGGGACTAAACACCTCCCTCTTCAACTGGATCCTGGATTTCCCGACGGGCCGCCCCCAGGTGATAAGGGTAGGCAACAACACATCTGCCACGCTGGTCCTGAACACGGGCTGCTCAGGGGTGCATGCTTAGTCCTCTCCTGTACTCCCTATTCACCCACGACTGCATAGCCAAACACGACTCCAACATCATCATTAAGTCTGCTGATGACACAACAGTGGTAGGCCTGATCACTGACAACGATGAGACAGCCTGGCAATGTGGTGCCAGGACAACAACCTCTTCCTCAATGTGAACAAGACAAAGAAGCTGATCGTGGACTACTGTAAAGGCGGGACCAACAGGCCCCCATTAACATCGACGGGGCTGTAGTAGAGCGGGTCTAGAGTTTCAAGTTCCTTGGTGTCCACATCACCAACGAACACACCAAGACAGTTGTGAAGAGGGCACAACAACACCTTTTTCTGGCTCAGGAGAAAATATTTGGCATGGGTCCCCAGATCCTCAAAAAGTTCTATAGCTGCTCGAACGAGAGCATCCTGACCGGTTGTATCACCGCCTGGTATGGCAACTAGGGTTGCAAAGGGTCAGAGAAATTCAGGTAAATTTCCATGGGAAGTTAAGCCCCGGAATTTGGGGAATTTTGCTTAAATTCATCCAAAAAGTTAGCTTATAACAGTGAACCTTTTTTGTGGGATACACATAAGGCAATTCTAGGTCTTGTGGCATATTTTGGTTAAACTATCCCCATTTAATGGAATTGTAACCCTCTGCATGCATAGTGCATTCTTCCATCACATGTGCAGTGCACTCTTCCATCACATGTACAACTGATTCTCAAGATCTTGCACACTAATGAGATGCTATTGAGCCCACACTACTACACTGTCTGAGCCAAGGACCACATGCTTTCTGGTAAGTTTTTATTACAATACTGGGTGGGGTGAATATATTGTATATTACATACATTATTTTTTGTTAACTAGTAAATAGCAGCCTACAACAAAGTGTGTTTAAATCATTTCTAACTTGCTAACAATTTCTGCTAGTTCGTTTTTTCTACCGTGCTTGAGCCTGCTAACTGAGGAGTGTTTCCATACATGTTTCATTTTAAAACATTTATCTTACAAAGGAGTTGTTTAATCTAACTGCTTAACTATTTAACTCTATATGGATTTTTTATTTTATTATTTCTATTATTTTCTTTACTCATTTAAAAAAATCTTTACAGGAAAATACCACTGGCACTATCTGATGTTTGGAAACATTTCACTGCAGCTAATGTAGAATGAAAAGCTGTGTACATTTACAAATACTGTGCCAAATATGTGAAGAATGCAACAAAGATTCAGCATCATCTGGCCAAGTGCATAAAGTTGCCTCAGCGCTCACAACATGCAACCTCTGACAAAAGTCACTCTACTTCTATTAGTGGTGAAAATGATGAATCAGAAACCTTATCGATAGCAACAGCTCATGGTCCTCCTGGAATCAGAAGTTTTTACTCAATGGAGGAACGTAGTCAGAGAAATGTGGATGAATGTCTTGTTTGAGCTGTGTGTGCAACTGGTTCACCTCTGATTTTTCAGTATAATAGCACAGAGGCTGTCCACTTATCTGGAAAGGAACAAGTACATTGATACATCTGTACATAAAGCAGGCATTCCTGGTTTCTCTGGTTGCCTGGAACATACTAGTATGATTTGGCACCAGATCCAAACAGCTAAGAAGGACAAGAGAGACCTCTATGTCATCTTCCTCGACCTGGCCAATGCCTTTGGCTCAGTTCCCCATGAACTCCTCTGGGAGTCCTTCAACATTTTCCACGTACCAGAACCCATCACTACACTGGTAAAGGCCTATTTCCAAGACCTGCAATTGTGTTTCACAACACCTGACTTCACAACAACATGGCAGCGCTTGGAAGTAGGCATAATGGCAGGCTGTACAATTTCTCCTCTGGCCTTCACTATGGCCATGGTAGTCATCATCAGGGCATCGAGATGGGTGGTCGGCGGTGAGAGATCTAAGGAAGGGCTCCGTCTCCCACCTATCCGAGCATACATGGATGACATGACTATACTGACCACCACTGCAGCATGCACCAGGCGGCTACTTGCAAAACTGCAGGATAACATCAAGTGGGCCCGGATGAAAATCAAGCCAAGCAAATCTCAAAGCATCTCCATAGTCAAGGGACAGCTTAAAGATGTGAGGTTCTGCATTGGAGATGACCCGATACCAACGGTGTCTGAGCAACCCATCAAGAGCCTGGGTAGATGGTACAACGAAAGCCTCCGGGATAAAGATCAAGTGCAGCAAGTAAGGCAGGACATCGCCGACGGTCTTGAGAACATCAACAAGACCCTACTGCCTGGGAGGCTCAAGCTTTGGTGCCTACAGTTTGGACTTCTCCCCCGGGTAATGTGGCCACTCACCGTCTATGAGGTCCCAATAACAACAGTGGAGAAGATGGAGCGAACCATTACCTCATACGTGAGGAAATGGCTGGGTGTCCCACGATGCCTGAGTAACATCGGCCTGTATGGCAAAGGGGTCCTTGAACTACCTCTTACAAGTCTAACGGAGGAGTACAAGTGCTCTAAAGTAAGACTTCAGATGACATTGAAGGACTCCAAAGACCAGACCATTAGCAAGGCTGCACCTCTCCTACAAACTGGACGGAAATGGACATCATCCAAGGCTGTGCAGCAAGCAACATCAGCCCTGAGACACCAAGACATTGTGGGTAATATCCAGCATGGAAGAGGAGGCTTTGGCCTGGCAGCAAGCAAACCAACGTTCCATAAGGCAACAACATCTGAACGCAGGAAGCTGGTGGTCGAGGATGTGCGCAGACAGGAGGAGACTGCAAGAAGTGCAAAGGCTGTCTCTCTTGCTAACCACCACGCGGTGGGAAGGCCTGGAGAGGAGAAAGATCAACTGGAGTGAGCTTTGGCAAATGGAGGCAAGCAACATCAGCTTCATCATAAGAGCTGTTTATGATGTGCTTCCATCACCAAAAAATCTACATCAATGGTATGGCGAGGACTCGACCTGCCCCCTCTGCCCAGCTCCAGCGACTCTCAGGCATATAATGACAGGTTGCAAGACCAGCCTCTCACAAGGCCGCTACACCTGGAGGCACAATCAGGTCCTCAAGAGCCTGGCTGCAGCACTTGAGACCAAGAGGAGTGCAACCAATTCATTACCTCCAAAAACAAGCAATCCCGTCAAAACAACAACATTCATCCGGGAGGGACAGAAAAGGCCCAAGTATCCTCCTACAAAGTCAGAAACTGGACACCTAGCCATGGCCCGGGACTGGAAGATGCTTGTCGATATTGGCCAGCAACTCATTTTTCCACCAGAGATTGCTTCTACCAACCTTAGGCCAGACATGGTACTCTGGTCCCCTTCACGAAAGGCTGTGTACATCATAGAGCTCACAGTCCCGTGGGAAAACTCTGTTGAAGAGGCCTACGAGCGTAAGAAACTGCGTTACACAGAGTTGGCAGCAGACGCAACTCAGCGTGGCTGGAATGCAAAGGTCTGGCCAGTTGAAGTGGGATGCAGAGGATTCGTGGCTGCTTCCATCATCAGGTTGCTGAAAGAACTTGGAATCCATGGACAGGCTCTGCGGCAGACCGTCAGAGCAGTTTCTCAAGCAGCTGAAAGAGGCAGCCAGTGGATCTGGATCAAACGGAAGGACCCTTGCTGGGCTATAACTTCATGACCCCCCACCCCCACCTGAGAACCCAATTCAGATCCCTCCAACTTGAGGAGGGCATATGAGGTATGCGGTCAGCTGTATGGCTGGCTCAGGGAAGAGGACGCCCCTGCCTTGCATAGTCCCGTGGGACATCTTAATTGGGCATGGGACACAAGCTAAGGCTTGATTACCCTTTAGCTGGCCACCTTTGATGAGGGTGTTTAGTGATTAAAGGCCAAAACACCCACTGATTCGAAGGCACACTACTGAGGATGTGTCCCAAAATTGACATCTTACCCCAGTCTAAGAAATAAACCTCCCATGCCACTCTGTCAACATCACGGCAAATCTCATGTGAGTGCATTCCATCTATTGGCACAATGGACAGTTTTTAACATCTCGTCCCGTGTTTTATGATTCTGATGCTCACAGGCAATGTGTATTGGAAGAGATTTTTGAATGTTCTTCGCCCAGCATACACCCCTCCAGCCAGACATGCTTTATCTACTAATTTGCTGGATGCAGAGTTCAAGTGAAGGTCAAGCAAATCATAGAGAAAGCAGACTGTATTGCAATCATCTCTGATTAGTGGTCGAATGTTTGTGGGTAAGGAATAATTAACTACATCATATCCACCCCTCAACCAGTATTCTACAAGAGCACAGACCCAAGGGACAACATACGCACCGGTCTCTACATTGCAGATGAGCTGAAGGCAGTCATCAATGACCTTGGACCACAGAAGGTATTTGCACTGGTGACTAGACAATGCTGCGAACATGATGGCTGCTTGGTCTAAAGTGGAGGAGTCCTACCCTCACATCACACCTATTGGCTATGTTGCTCATACATTGAATCTGCTCCTCAAGGACATCATGGCACTGAAAACAATGGATACACTCTGCAAGAGAGCCAAGGAAATTGTTAGGTATGTAAAGGGTCATCAAGTTATAGCAGCAATCTACCTCACCAAGCAAAGTGAAAAGAATAAGAGCACCACATTGAAGCAACACCCGTTGGGGTGGTGTTGCCATCATGTATGACAGTCTCTTAGAGGGGAAGGGATTATCTCCAAGAAATGTCCATATCACAGTCTGCCGATATGGACAGCCCCATCAAGAGGATCCTCCTGGATTATGGATGTTGGAAGAGAGTGGTAAGCAGCCTGAAACTCCTGAAACCTACAGTATAGCAGCAGCCATTGCACGGATTGAGGGAGACAATGCCATCCTGTCTGATGTTCAGACTCTGCTTGTAGATATAAGAGCAGAAATCTGTACAGCCCTGCCCACTTCACTGTTGCTCCAAGCAGAGGAAACTGCAGTTCTGAAGTACATCAAAAAGTGTGAAGACTTCTGCCTCAAGTCCATACATGCCGCAGCGTACATGTTGGACCCCGAGTATGCTGGCAAGAGCATCCTGTCTGGTGCAGAGATCAACAAGGCCTATGGTGTCATCACTACCTTGTCTTGCCACCTTGGCCTGGATAAGGGCAAGGTTCTTGGCAGTCTGGCGAAGTACACTTCCAAGCAAGGGCTTTGGGGATGCAATATGTCAGTCGTGCCAACATACAGTGCCTTGAAAAAGTATTCATCCCCCTTGGCGTTTTTCCTATTTTGTTGCATTACAACCTGTAATTTAAATAGATTTTTATTTTGATTTCATGTAATGGACATACACAAAATAGTCCAAATTGGTGTAGTGAAATGAAAAAAATACTTATTTTAAAAAATTCAGGGGGGAAAAAAACGAAAAACTGGTGTGTGCATATATATTCACCCCCTTTGCTATGAAGCCCCTAAATAAGATCTGGTGCGACAAATTACCTTCAGAAGTCACATAATTAGTTAAATAAAGTCTACCTATATGCAATCTAAGTGTCATATGATCTGTCACATGATCTCAGTATATATACACCTGTTCTGAAAGACCCCAGAGTCTGCAACGCCACTAAGCAAGGGGCACCAGCAAGCAATCGGCACCATGAAGACCAAGGAGCTCTCCAAACAGGTCAGGGACAAAGTTGGGAGAAGTACAGATCAGGGTTGGGTTATAAAAAAATATCTGAAACTTTGAACATCCCACGGAGCACAATTAAATCCATTATTAAAAAATGGAAAGAATATGGCACCACAACAAGCCTGCCAAGAGAAGGCCGCCCACCAAAACTCACGGACCAGGCAAGGAGGGCATTAATCAGAGAGGCAACAAAGAGACCAAAGATAACCCTGAAGGAGCTGCAATCACCCCGAGAACACCATCCCCACAGTGAAGCATGGTGGTGGCAGAATCATGCTGTTGGGATGTTTTTCCATCAGCAGGGACTGGGAAACTGTTCAGAATTGAAGAAATGATGGATGTTGCTAAATACAGGGAAATTCTTGAGGGAAACCTGTTTCAGTCTTCCAGAGATTTGAGACTGGGACAGAGGTTCACCTTCCAGCAGGACAATGACCCTAAGCATACTGCTAAAGCAACACTCGGGTGGTTTAAGGGGAAACATTTAAATGTCTTGGAATGGCTTAGTCAAAGCCCAGACCTCAATCCAATTGAGAATCTGTGGTATGACTTAAAGATTGCTGTACACCAGCGGAATCCATCCATTGACTTTGGGAGGGTGAATAGTTATGCACGCTCAAGTTCTGTTTTTTTTGTCTTATTTCTTATTTGTTTCACAATAAAACATATTTTATATCTTCAAAGTGGTAGGCATGTTGTGTAAATCAAATGATACAACCCCCCCAAAACTCTATTTTAATCCAGGTTGTAAGGCAACAAAATAGGAAAAATGCCATGGGGGGGTGGATACTTACGCAAGCCACTGTATCTCATCAGCCACCCGGTGGAAGAGACTTTGTGGATCTGAGGCTTTTTCTCCTGTTGCCCCTGTCATCCTCCAAATCCCACCAATATCAGCTGCCTCAGAGCGCAACTTGTTCTTGTTTGGGAACACACACACATCAAAGCATGCAACAGGCTGACCAATACAAGGGTTGAAAAATTGGTGGCCATCAGGGCAAATTTGAGGCTTTTTGAGCCTGACAACAAACCATCCTCAACCAGGTCGGAAAGTGACAGTGAAGATGAGGCCTCAGAGTCGGATGTTCAAGAGGTGGATATTGAGGAGGTCCAGGGAGAAGACATGGAAGCCCGAGAGGAAGACAACCAAAGCTTTAGTTCCTAGACTATCATTTTACAAATGCATGTTGATAACGTTTTTGGGAGATGCGATGCATCATTGGGGATCATTAAATATTCCCTTTCTTTTGTTGTTCAGTGAAATCATCCCATGGAAAGTCAACTCATTTAATTAAAGTTTAATTCGTAACTAAATCGTTTTTTACATTTATATTGGAAGGTTTGAATAATTTGCAATATATCTACTTATGATAAGGTAAAAGGTTTATGCTTCTGTCTCCATATGATATGGTAAATATATCCAATGCAAAAAACATTTACATTTAAATTATATTAATATAATTTGCAAATATTCAAGTTAATTCCCACGGAAAGTTTCCACCTCTGAATTTTCACCAAAATGTGCAACCCTAATGGCTCGGCATCTGACCGTAAGGCGCTACAGAGGGTAGTGCGTACGGCCCCTCTGTCACTAGGGGCAAGCTTCCTGCCATCCAGGACCTTTTAACTAGTCAGTGTCAGAGGAAGACACAAAAAATTGTCACCCAAGTCATAGACTGTTCTCTCTGCTTCCACACGGCAAGAGGTACCGGAGTGCCAAGTCTAGGACTAAAAGGCTCCTTAAGAGCTTCTAACCCCAAGCCATAAGACTGCTGAACAATTAATCAAATGGCCATCCGGACTTTTTACATTGACCCCCTCGCCATTCGTTTTTACACTGCTGCTATGCACTGTCTATTATCTATGCATAGTCACTTTACCCATACCTACATGTACAAATGACCTCGACTAACCTGTACCCCTGCACATTGACTCGTTATCGGTACCCCCTGTATATTGCTTCGTTATTGTTATTTTATTGTTACTTTTTTATTATTTTTTTACTTTATCTAGTAAATATTTTCTTAACTGTCTTGAACAGCATTTTTGGTTAAGAGCTTGTAAGTAAGCATTTCACGGTAAGGTCTACACCTGTTGTATTCGACGCATGTGACTAATAACATTGGATTTGATTTGATCCTATGAGGTAACGAATGAGTAGTAGAATTTTGCAAGTACATAGTAATAGGCCTACGAATTAAATGTGCTTCGGTAAGGTTGGCTTTTTAGCATTCATTTCAATGGTTATCAACTGTATCACAGGACTGGAACGCAAATCACAGAAAATAGGTGTTGTGGTGAGAGCTGCATAGAAGTACTTAGGTTTACGAGATTTTACTGCAGAAAAGTTACAGGGTGTGTTGAATTGTAGTGTCCCATCCTCCAAGCCCTTTGGCCTGGTGTAGGATCAGATAGGGTCTAAATAGTGGAATGAGGTGGTGGGTTTTTAATGAGTGTAGGGTTAGTTGGCAGAGTCATTTATTTTTTACATGTCCTTTTTTTGTATAACAACGTGTAGCGGATTTATACTCCAGTCCAGTTGGTGGCAGTAATGCACCATTAATATTGTATTCCAACCGCCGTTATACTCCACCGAAGAAGATTGGGTGAGATATCTCTTCACACAGAACGTCTTTGACCAAGCCATCAACAACGAATGCTTTGGGGAGAAGTGATATCAGTGACCGCTAGCTGCATGTTAGCGAGATAGAGAAGAGCTAGGAAGGGTAATATCGGAAGGGGGTAGTGAACGGGGATTTGGGCTCTTTTCATATTTGGCTGTAACATATCTAGCTATATAGATCCAAAATAACGATTGTAGCTAGCTTCGACGAATACGAGGGGAACACCACTCAACAGCAGTGTAGCTAGCTAGCGTTACCACCATCTCCCGCAGTTTAAGCGACTACTGTGTCTTCCATACGATGGGAAACACTGCTACCGCCAAGAAAGGCAACGAGCTTGAGAGCGGTGAGTTGGGATGGTCGCTGAGCATCATCTATACTGCTAACGTTAGCTAGCCAGTTAGCATGCTAATGTAATGTTGACATTTGAAGCATTTTATGGACAACAGTTTTTTGACAATCAGGAGTGTGCTCTAGCTCACTTATCCCTGATGTTGTGCACATTTACATTAATGACACTCACCATAAACATGTTGCGAGGCAGGGTATAGTAAATGGTTTGTGAATTAATCCTAGCTAGCTAGCGACAAATGAATATGTAGCAAAATTAAAGATGGTTTAGTAACTATGTGGCCAAATTGTTACAATCTGATCCAGATGCCTATCTTGCTGCTAATGTTATAGCTAACGTTAGTAAGTTAGCTAGTGTGGGACGTTTTTAGCCCGTTCTCTGTTGTCATTGGCAACCTTATTCGGGGCTGGGACTCACTTTGATAGCTATTGTTAGTTAGCAAACAACTAGTTCGCTAACGTTAACTAGAGAGTGGTAATGTGTAACAACAATGTTTCTGTATAGTTATTATCGGGCAACCAAAACGCAATTCTCAAGCAAGATATTCGTTAACCTAACGGTTTACGTTACTGTGCCTGCCTAACGATATCGGGGGGATTAGCTGAGAAAGGGCCTAGCCTCTAGTTATCGTATCCAGACCGAATAGGATGCTAGCTAGCTATCGAGTTGTATTGAATGCAATTTTGCTGTCAGTAGCTACCTAGGTAACGTCAATGAGAGCTAGTTTTATGTCAGCGTTAGCTAACGTTAGCCATCACCAGGCCCGTGAGACATCACCAAGCCAGAGTAATGTGCAGTGCCAGCTACTAGCAGTAACGTTAGCTTTATAGCCAGTCAGCTAAAGTCTGGACCATCTGACGTGTGGTGGTCTTATTGAGTAGTTATGAAGGCCTGCTTTGATATTGCATTTGTAGGTTCCAGAGATATGTTTTAGCTAACTTGTAATCTTACTAGTTAAAGAAGATATATTATTTGTTAGCAACCGGAAGTTCACTCCAATGCTGCAAATATAAACTGTAGATATATATTTTTAAATGACATGTTAGTTTAACCACACTAAGGATAAGTAGTTTGAATAGTTTTCAATTATCAGACTGTGCCTCTACCACCACATCTTGAGATGCTGCATATATACAGCTTTCCCTCTACCCCCTTGTGCACTGCTAAACAGTGACCAAATATGGTGAAGAAATGACAAATGCCCTCTTCTCATTCATAAAAGCAGGCCCAAGTAATACAACCTCCCCAAGTGACTTATCTCACAAGTCTTTTTTGTTTAGAGTCTTTGTTTAATCTTAGTGATGTGAAGGTCCACTCAGACACAGATACACACAGCACAGTTTGTCATTGACTGGAAGGGCTTGTCATCAGACCTTCGTCAGAGGATAAGCGGTATTACAAGCTTTGACGCAACTAGCACTGGGGTTGTATTAATTGGCAATGGTACACTTTGACGTACGTATGCTGATAATCAATGCACAGCATGCTGTGATAAAACTTAAAATGTTTCCCATGAAGGCCTATACAGCCATGGAGACATTGGTTTGTGTCCAGATCTACATTTGTGTGAACTGCATGCAGCAAAGTAATCTCATGCAAGTGAGTCCAGGAAATGCCACTGACTTGTGAGTTTGCATATGCTGTTCCATCCACTTCACTTTTTGTAGACTAAAATGTATGGTCATATTTTAACATATTTATGGTAGGTAGTACTTAAATGCATCTGGGTTGTTTAAAAGCTTTGTTACTTTATGATGCTGCTAATCTGTTCATATGAGATTTATTGAAGTGTTGGAAGAGACCAGGCAGAGGCACAGGAACCCGGCCAGCCTCTGGTATCTTCCTGTGTTTCAGGAAGCAAGCTATGTTCTTTGATCTGATCAGTGCAACCAAAAGCCTGCACTTTGTTTTCTTGCTAGTTCTGACATGAGCCCCAGTCTCCCAAGCTTCTAGTGTTAAACCTGTCTAAGCTGATACAGTTCCCTGAGCTGCTGCTGCTGCTACAGATTTGTGTGGCCTGTTGCTGTTCAGAGCCAGCAACCTGGTTCCTGATAATAGCCCATGTGTGTGTTGCGCTAGCCTGCTAACCTCCTCAGCACCTTTGACTCATTGTCTTGGCTCTTGGGAGATGTCAAAACACTCCCAGTTTGGCAGGGAGGGAGGGAGGGAGGGAGTGGATACAATAACTAAGTCATGCTGAATAGACTAATTCTGACACTGAATTCTGAGGCAATGTCACAGCCTTCCATGTTTATAAACATGTTAGCCTCACATTTTCAATGGAAAACCATTACATTAGCTAACCATGTTCTAGAAATATAAGCTTATTGCTGCTCATCTCTAACAACTGTTTTGTACTACTGTACTGTAGGTGTACATTCTACTATACAATACTGGACACTTGGTGTAACAGATCTGATCGTACTTCCTAATTCTTGCGTTGTATAATAAAGAATTTCTAGACAGATCCCAGTTGATTGTTGTTTATTCCTGTGATGATAGACAAAGGAGAGCACATCAGATGTGCTTAGCTTTATGTTGATGGCTGCAGATTTTAGCATGAGTGTATTAGCAGGGAGCTAATACTACCATTACATTTTAGGACATACTAGCTAAATCACTCGTACAGCAATAACATGCATACAAAAGCACATCACTGGAAGCCCCCAATATATAATGGGTTCTGTACGTGTGTGTGTGTATAAATACATAAGGAAATGTACATAGTGAACTAACTTATACACATTGTAAATATGTAAATATAATACATTATTTCACAATGTGACTTACCTCTTGCATGAATTATCAGACTGGGAAGAATTTACGTTCGCGATCTCCTATCTGCAAGCCTAGCCAATGACACTACACCTTATTGACATCTGACTTGAACCAACCAATTATAATACATAAACATTAAATACACATTTCTGCAGTTGTAAGTGTAAACATAACTAACCCTGTTACATTAGTCTCGGTTCGATTCACATTCAGTACAGTAAACCATGACCAGCTCTGGTGCCTTGTCAAAAATGTAAACATTTACATTAGCTATGTGGTCGTATATTGCCTTCTTGAATGTCATACAGTAGAGCAGGGATGATACCAGTATCACGATACTCCTTAGCATCGTGGCAAGGAAACAAAACATGAAGCAGATTTACTTCTTTAGGGAAACGACCCTAATGTTGGAAACATACATCATTGTGTTGTCATCCAGAATCACATGTATTTATTTTCCAAGCTGTAGCACACAATATTTTACATACAGCAGGTTTTTAAAGTACCAAAGAGTTTGGTCTGCTTTGTTTTTATTTTTGTCATGTAAAAAAATATTGCGACACTGGTATGGTTCAGGCCCTACAATACAGTAGTCTACTTGTCGGTCCAGGGTAATGTAGGATATTTAGGGGTTCAACATACAGAGTAGCCTATATAAACATTTTAAAAGAACTGCACATTGATTGAAGCATTCGGTTTACTACAGATCATACGATCCTAGTCACGTAATTCTGTCATGCATGTTGTGACTTTTTCATACTCACATGAGTCTGTTTAATAACCTTTCTTATTACAGTCTTGTGTTTTTCTGTGTCAAACTAAATCACAGGATTAGAATGACAACTTACTCTCTCTCTCTTACTGTTTCTTTCCTTCGCTGTCAACTTCTGTTGTTCTTCACTGCATATGGTCCATGTTTGTTGATCTGATATACTTGTTGTTAGTACATAAATCTATCTCTCTCTGTCTCTTTCTTCCACATCATCCCATCCATGTGGGTGATTGTTCCTGCAAATCCTTGGGTGATCTATAGAGACTTTTGGTATGCCCATTCTTCCACTAGATGCCCAAAATGACAGAAGATTCTATTGTAAATTAACCCAAGCTTGGCTTGTAGTAGAGGTTCACTATATGCTTCAATCTATATTCTGCCAAAACCATTACCAAAACCTCTGTTTTTGTCATCTGCATTCTGTCATTCTGGATATCTGCTGTCTGCTATGTTTTTCCATGTATGTTGGTTTGTCCTTGCTCGTCAAAAACAATGCTGTGAGTGTCATAGCCTTTCCCTCAACAGTATTAGGCCCTAATGCACAGTCAGTGCAGAAAGAAAGTGATGCTCAAGAGCTCTTCATGCTTCATGAGGGACCAGTCTCTCCTCCTGTCTAGTGAATTCTTACACCTCCCTCTCCATTTAAAAAAACAGAAACATGACATAGGGCTCTTGGCTTCACTTCTTACTTAGACTGCCTGTCTTGGTTGGTGTGTTTTGTATCATTAGAAACAGAACTGTTTTGTTTGTTTCCCTTTACTCCGTACATGTATTTTGTGGATGTTCTATGCAGATGGGCGTTTGGTTAGTTACACCTTACCTATCTTTGTCTCCAATAAGTTTCACTTCATACTGATTTTGTCACTATTGATCCCCAGCACCTTTCTAGAATTCCCACATAAGGTTCCATTTAAGATTTCCTTTGTACTTTGTTGCCCGCTCCATGCAAGCGAAAGTCATTAAATAGGAATCAATCATTATGCGTTGACCGACAATTCCTTCCTATGGGCTAAATGTGCCTGTGTTTCTACCTTCCATACAGTGAAAGAGTTTCTAGCCAAAGCCAAAGAAGACTTCTTACGGAAATGGGAATGTCCACCACAGGTGAGATGTTTCAATGCTCCGAGGCCTTGCCTGGAGTGTTTGGGGATTATCCAGGGTTTGGGGATTATTTCTCATTTACTTTTTCTGCTATTCCTCACATTCTCTTGGCCTTCTCAACCGTATTGGGGGAGAAGGTCCAAGGTACTTCACCAATGTGTTTTGAAAAGGAGATGAGGAGAGTGGATGTGAAGAATATCTAAGTTTAACCGAGTAAAAAACTTGGGCTGCGGTCGATCCATTAGGTATGCTTAATCCACTTTGTATGTTGTGTGTTACCCATTCCAGAGCACGACGGGCCTAGATGACTTTGACAGGTTAAAGACCCTGGGTACAGGCTCGTTCGGGAGAGTCATGCTAGTCAAACATAAAGGAACAGAGCAGTTCTTCGCCATGAAAATACTGGACAAGCAAAAGGTGGGTGCCCAGTGGAAAATAGCTGGCCTGTTGTAACACATTGCAGGATGGGTAACTGATGTACATTTGAGTAGACTTGGCAGGGGGGGTGGGAAACAATGATATTAAACACTGTAGTTGTTAGATTGTAGCATAACACAAGTACTGTATCATTGTGTAGTGTTAGGATTGGCGGCAGTAATGTCTGCCTGGCCCTCCAATCACTAGCACAGATATGATCTGACTTGTGAGTGTCTGGATTATTATTATATCATTTTCATTACTGAAATGGAATGCAATTTAAAAACGGACCCCTTCCCCAACCTCTGTACTGTTTTGTCATGCCATCACTAACAGTAAATAAAAAATATATATTTGTTGGTCAATACAGTTGTCTGATGATCACTTCCTTGTCTATTAGGTGGTGAAACTCAAGCAAATAGAACACACGCTAAACGAGAAGAGAATATTGCAGGCTGTGTCTTTTCCCTTCCTCGTCAGACTTGACTATGCCTTCAAGGTACAGTTCACAAAACCAAAAAAGTCAGTGTTTTTCAATCTGGCCTATTTATTAGGTTATTCAATTATTATCATCTAAGCATCTGTATGGATTTGTGTCCCTCCACAGGACAACTCCAATTTGTACATGGTGATGGAGTACGTTCCAGGAGGAGAGATGTTCTCACATCTAAGACGAATCGGAAGGTTCAGGTGAGTGTCTGTCTGCTGACATTTCTGCGCCTCAACACAAAAGAATGTTGATTACAGATTGTTTATAGATTTTCCATTTGTTGATAGAACATTTGTTTTGGATAATTTTGTAACTTATACTTTGTTTCAGTGCTTATGTAGTTAATTACAACTTTAATTTTCTGCCCCTATATCATCAGTTTAACGGATTCTTCTGTCTTTTCTTCCTTCACAGTGAACCGCACGCACGGTTTTACGCAGCCCAGATAGTACTGACGTTTGAGTACCTTCATTCACTTGATCTTATCTACAGAGATCTGAAGCCTGAGAACCTTCTAATTGATCACCACGGCTACATCCAGGTATATGTGAAGTGCTTGAAGTGGATCATTTTAGTTTGAGCCAATATTTCACCAGAGATGCTGGTATTCGAGCAGTAGAACATTTGAGGTGCCAGTACTGTGTACCGGTGAGCACAGACCCAACTAGAGCACTGCGGGACACATCACTCCCTGTGGACTGTACTGTAGTGGTGGGTTATGTTTTCTCTGCTATGTTGCTTTACTGACTATACGTGTTCTTGGTGGTCAGGTGACCGACTTTGGATTCGCCAAGAGGGTAAAAGGCAGAACCTGGACGTTGTGTGGAACTCCAGAGTACCTGGCGCCCGAGATCATCCTCAGCAAGGTGGGAGTCGTGACAGACACACAGCACATGAAATTACTCCGTTTGAAGAGATGCAACAGTTTGTTGCCCTGGATTAGATATCTGAATGTGAACTACATTGTCATTCTGCTGTGTGTAGGGCTACAACAAAGCAGTGGATTGGTGGGCCCTGGGGGTCCTTATATATGAGATGGCTGCTGGATACCCTCCCTTCTTCGCTGACCAGCCCATTCAGATCTATGAGAAGATTGTGTCTGGAAAGGTAAGGACAAGTCCATTTTATAACCGGGCCAACCTATTTCACCTGAAGTTTAACACATTTTGAACACCTGTCTTGTTCTCATTAAGTAAGCTAAACTCAGTGGGAGTTAACTGTCAAATGAAGGCTTGTCTGGCTTTTGGCTTATGTTAGTTGTGAAAGCCTCTTCCGTCTTAAATCAGTCACTTGCTTTAGAGGGATAACGAGGAGCAAATGTACGTTTCTCAATACATTACCATTTAGACAAGCCTCAACATGTGTCCCCCTTTAGGTCCGCTTCCCATCCCACTTCAGCTCTGACCTGAAGGACCTGCTGAGGAACCTGCTGCAGGTGGACCTGACCAAACGCTACGGCAACCTGAAGAACGGTGTAAACGACATCAAGGGACACAAGTGGTTCGCCACAACGGACTGGATCGCCATCTACGAGAGGAAGGTACGTTCAAGGCTATGTTGGAAGATGAGGACAAACAATGCAAAGTTGAATTGCTCTTTTTAGCACCTAACTTTTATGAAACACTATTTTATTGATGTCCAGTAGAACTTTCTTGAGCATTGTAGGGTTGGGCGATTTTTACGATTGCATGTTTGTACTCTGTATATCCTTTGCCCTGATAATCTTTTCGCATATTCTGCAAGTGACTTCGGTCTGCTGGTTCACATTTATTATTCGGCTTGAAAACGAACAACTGCCAAACAGGCAAAGATGTTCTTTGTCCCCCCACCAAATCAGCCATAGTTTTTTTCTGATTTAGCTTAATGCCGGCTTTACTATAGTTACTAAGTGAAATCCCGTCACTTTTTTTAAACAGATAAACGGTCAGAAGGATCCTTATGGAAGAAAAAATGCTGCAAATGTGCTAATATAACTGATATGTGTATTTTTATGGATAAGAGAAACAAGCCCTACAGGTTTGAAACTCATTCTGCAGCCTAGACTAGATAAAGTACTAGCCCTAACACTTGTTTTGAACAATGATTTAATGAGATTGTTTGTGGCTTTTGTAATAATTTGAAATAAAAATAGTCTTTATATGGCGTAATAATAATGTTTTCTATTTGACTCACTAGAATAACTTCAGAATAACTTCATGAAGTAGTTTGCTGAAAGGAGGCGTTACCTAGGCATCTCTACAATATCAAGTACTGGCTTTGTTTCCTCTAAGGCAAACTCCCTCACTCTTCTCCTGGTTGTGCTGCTCTGTTTTTTTAGGTGGAAGCCCCGTTCATACCAAAGTGTCGAGGCGCTGGAGACACAAGCAACTTCGACGACTATGAGGAGGAGGAGATCCGCGTCTCCGTAACGGAAAAATGCGCAAAGGAGTTTTCCGAGTTTTAGCTCGTGTGAACGTGGATATATCAGGGCTAAAACACACATGAAAAATAAGGGGATCTTTGCACTCTTCTAAAGACTTGGGGTTGGAGCAGAGACCATTGTTCAACTATTACTAAGTAGTTCCTTCATTCCACGAGGCTGAATGAGGTCGCCATGATCCTTGGGTGCCGATGATAACACCTTCACTGTCACACACACTTGCATATTAAAGCAAACGCGTCACCTTAAAAAAAAATTTAAAAAAAACTCTTCCCACTCTGTTTTTGAACTTTGTAGCAGTTGTTGTTGTCATGGATGTTGTGCTCCCCTTTACAGCTGTGATATTTTTCGTTTTAGGAGGAAAACCAGAAACAGAGTTACTATATGAGACAAAGGCCAATTGAATATTATAAGTCCACGCAGTGTAACTTCAAACCGATTTTGCCTGTGGCAGTATCGCACATGATTGTGTGGTTTTGTAGGGCATTGCCTCTAGTTGTCAAAAGTTTATATTCTTGGTCTGTTACAAGTCTGGGATGGTTTTCAAGAAAAACATATTCTCACCTTGGACTAGGACAATGTTTTGGCCATATTTCAGAAATAGTATTTGTTCTCTGTGTATAATGTTTGTCACTCTAAGACATTTTAAACACCCTTGAGTGTTAAGAGCATGACCAAAATACAACTAATTGGGTGACCGAGGAAGAGAGGTCCCTTCCTTTCTTTACCTTTTGCCTTAGAGAGCCAATTCCAACACCCCACAAAGTGCCCATTCTCTGGCCCTGTAACAGGGAAGTCATTACAGAGAATGGTGAACCCAATTACAAACAGAAATGAACAAAACAGTGATTTGTTGTTTCTGTTTGTGCCAGAGAAAGTCTAGAATTTGTAATCTCTCCTTTTAATTGACCATATTTTAATCCATGGATTTAAAACTGAAGGCTTTTTGCTCCCTAAAATGTAAGATCTGCTAATAAAAAAGGACCCTTTTAAAAATGAATTTGTGGAGCTCCAAATGCATTCAATGTACTCTTTAAATTGATCAGTTCAGTGTGTATAGTGTTGTGGCTTTTGCCTCAACATTGTTAGTGGAACCAGTACACACTTCATAACAATATATTGATGCTAAAACATTTTAAAAAGCTTCTCAGAAGGGATCACAAGACAATTTGTTTTCCATGTTTTTCCCCTATTGCTGTTCTTGACCTCTCTCCTTTCCTTGTTTGTTTCATTCTTATGACAGAATGTAGAGTTGCAACTTATAGGTATGCATATTGTTTAAAATGCTTGATTTCAAGGTACATGTTTTTTTCTCACAGACATACTGGCAAAAAAACGAAAAAACTAAAAACAAGACTGCTCCTTTGTATCACATAATCCAGTCATTGTTCAGCTCATTACATTATACGTACAGTATATGCATTGTTTCATATGTTTTATTTATACACATTAGAGATGCTAATAAATTTTATTTTTAAAAGTGTCAAAGTTTGGAATGTTTTTTTTGTAATCTTGTGGTGTACATAACTGCATACTGCTCTAGGAGTGTTCATATGTGGGTCTTATTTCTGTCAAACTTTATAAATCAGGACAACATCCAAGAGGCTACATCACACATCATGACTGAAATGTTCATGTATTTTTTAAATTACTACTACATTTACCAAATATGAACTATTCTAGCTGTATTGGATCATTTACGCATATGCCCACTTAGTTATTCATACTGTAATTTTCCAGCAATATTAGATCTGGCATAACAATAGCAATCATTTAAAAAAGTTTGGCAATAAATTAAAGTAATTCAGAGGATATTCTGTCAATATTTTTGTTTTACTGTTTACAATTCACATGTTTACCTTTCCTGAATAAAATGTGTGCTGTATTACATGTAGAATTCAAGCTGAATAGTACTGTATGTATATGGTGGGTCTAAACTTTAGTACACTGCATTCTATGAACAATGAAATATGCCAAAAACTAGGCTGGAACATGCTTTCAATGGTGCTATCCAACTCCTGACACTAGTGTCGTTAATTAGGGGGTGCCCTGGCGGACTCAAACCCTAGTCCCAACACAGATTATACCAACGGTTTATTCGTTACCTCTTGCAACATAAACGTTTACTGTTTAAGAGTCAAACTGAAGCAAATTGAGCGAACCCGAATTTGTCCAAAAGAAACTCGTTTTCGTTGCAAAACGTTTTCCGTTTGGATTAAACGTTGTAAAACATTCTGCAACAGAATCGGCGCAATGAATACATCCTAAATCTCTTGGCGAGGTCGCCAAATCGTCTGGTTTTGAATCCCTAAAACCACTATTATCTACCCATGGGCAATGTCTATTACACACGTGCGTAGTTGTACTCCAGTTCAAACATTCAAAAGATGGCAGGCCTGGAATTATTGTCCGACCAAGGATATCGTCTAGATTGAAGAAAAGCTACTGAGTACACGCTGATATGGTTTATTTGCCCAAGCTGACGGGTCTGCATACATAGAACAGGGAAATACCAAAGCGCTGGCAGTTGTGTATGGCCCTCATGAAGTACGTTTATTGCTAAACTAGCAAGATGGATATATATCTAGCTGACGTTAGTTAGATAACAACAAATACTATCTCCTTGACCGCGCTGTCATCAACTGGCCACCTTCAGCACAGCTGAGAGGAAGAGGGGACCGCAAGACCACAGAGATGAGCCTTCACCTCAAGCAGACGTGTGATGCAGCGGTGTTGACTAATATGTACCCACGCTCTCAAATATACATTTTTGTCAAGGTATCAGCTATTTCAGATCTGAATTAATTATGAAATGGGTTGTGGTGGAATCTGCACTATTCTTAAAATGGGGAATGAAAGTGGTTGTATATCCAGTCTTTGGGATTTGGAACCAATTTTAAGTTTCTCAGTTTCATGTTCTCAGTGGAGTATTCATTAGTAGTTAAGAGTTTTTTTCTTCTGTTGCGAAATGTTTTGCAACGGAAACTGTTTATCGTTGACGCTAGGAACCAAACAGAAGCAAACACCAAACTGAACAAAACGGGAAGGGACCAACCTAAATGTGTCCAATAGAAACACTCACTTTTTTGCAACGGAATCCGAATAATGAATGGTGTAGAGTTTTCTTCATCAAGTTGAACACTTAGACATGGGGCTTGAAAAGTCAACCTGACTTGAATTGAAACACTTCACTCTCTTCCTTCTCAGATCTTGCAGTCAGACGGTGGGAACCACAGTGCGTGTGAACGCTGCCACTCCGGCACTGATCGACGCGGGTATCCCCATGCGTGACTACGGTGTGCGCCTGCACTGCAGGCTTTGTGGACGAGACGGCGTTGGCAGACCTGTGCAACGCTGAAGAGAGTTGAGGGGGGCACATCACTGGCCTTGGCATTGCTGCCCCGTGGTGGGCACATCGCCCTGCTACAGATGGACGCCCGACTCCACCAGGACCACCTAGAGACACTGATGACAGGCCGTCAGCAAAGTGTTGGATGAGGTGGTGAGATGGCATCTTCAGGAGGTGTCTGCACTGACCGGAGAGTGATGTGGTGTAGCTTGGACTTTGTGGTAGATTGGCCTATAGTGAATGGCCAGGGGAGATGGAGGGAGGAGTAGATAGAGGATTAATGTTGTCTTTTTTTATTGTACACTCTTGCTCTGCTTTTGTATGAAATGCCTTTATAAACAATTACATTTAAACCCATTGATGTGTTTTGAGTAATCTATAAATGGGCCGAGATGATTTGTGGACAGAGGTAGACCTACATCTATAGCTCCATCAGAATCTGGGATTGGATAAATCAATCAGTCAGCAAAAATAAAACAGTTTGAGTGTAGCGTCACATGGGGGTGTATTCATTAGTCGAATTCTGGTGCAAAACGTCTGCCAACAGGATCTGACTAATAAATACACCCCTGAATTAGTTCTGTGAATTTATTTAGGCAATTCATTTTCCAAACCAACAGGGTGAGCCAGTCACAAATCCAATGGGGTAATCTCTGTTTTTATCATTTCTTGGCTAAAGCGGAAGTTGGTCCGTCGCACAATCGTCCGATAAGAACCAAGAAAAAAGACCGGTGGAAAATCTATAGCAGTAAAGTACTGGCTAGCTACACCTGTCAAATCTTGGGCCTTTCCATTGTGCCCGAAAAGTAGGCTCTGGTTAACTACACATTTTGTAAAGGTATTGTATAAATACATTGTTTAGTGTAAAATAACTGAGTTGCGGATTTTTGCACGTGCAAGGTTGCTGATTCTCTGCTGCTTAGTTAGGCAACTAGCTAGCTAGCTAACATCTGCTAATTGATAATAATGGACAATGTTCTTTAGCACTACTTATTTTTATTACAAAGGTTAGCAGTTCGCTAGCTAGATTAACACTATCGATGCCTACAATGCGAGGGGATGACTAAAAACTACATTCATATTGAATATTATTGACTGGGGCTTTGTTTGCAAAGGTCCAGCTGAGCCAGTCTGAGAGGTGTCAAGGCAACAACAACATGGGACTGCTGTCTGACCCAAACCGAAGGCGAGCCCTGACCAAACTTCTCACCCGTCTTAATGCACCAATCTGGTGAGTCCTTCCTGGCAGAATATCAATGGTAGAATATTGAATTTGCTGGGGAAGTGGAATGGAACAGGGCGTCCTCTTGATGCACCTTATCCACTTGTACTATTTGTATTATTTTATTTTACCTTTTATTTAACTAGGCAAGTCAGTTAAGAACAAATTCTTATTTTCAATGGCGGCCTAGGAACAGTGGGTTAACTGCCTTGTTCAGGGGCAGAACAACAGATTTTTACCATGTCACCTTGGGGATTTGATTCAGCAACCTTCCGGTTAATAGTCCAACGCTCTAACCACTCCTAAATGTGTATGATGCAAATGCTTTCAAATGATATAAAGATGTCTCCCCAGTGTTATGTGCTACCTGGCGGGTGTGGCATGGTTCATGGGCTTGGCCTTTGAGCCGTTCACCCTGCGCACCTACATGTCAGAGAACGCCATGGGCTCCACCATGGTGGAGGAACGCTTCCCAGCAGGTGAGAGGGCTCTGGCCACCGGTAGGGAGTTTGCTGCTCACAAGAAGAAAGTAGGGTGAGTCAAACTAATAAGCCTTCCTCCTATAGCCATCACTAGTGCCAAGAGCTTCTCTTGTTCATGTGACCAGGAAAAACTCACCCCTAGCTATCATTAACCCCTACTTTGGGATTCAGTGCTTATCCTACCTATCACAAATGCAGCTATAATAGTGATAACCACTCCCACAATATTCCTTCTGTGTTTCAATTGTTTTCTTCTCCCTTCCTCACTTCTCTCTGTAGTGGGATGCCGGTGGATTGGCTGGTGAAGACCATGCAGTCTCGAGGGCTGGAAGTGTTCACTCAGAGCTTCACCCGCAAGCTTCCCTTCCCAGATGAAAACAAAGAGAGATATGTGCGTGTGGGCTGAGACAAAGATGTCTACATATTAAACATAAGCTCCTATTTAATCTTGGTGCGCGCACACACTCTCACACACACATTCTTCCTCTGTATCTCAACACAGGCTTTAATTTCTTCTCTTTCTCTCACTGATCCTTCTCACGGTTTGTTTCGGTCAGATGGTGCGGGGCACTAACGTGTATGGGATTCTGCGGGCGCCCAGAGCCCCTCGTACTGAAGCCCTGGTGCTGAGTGCCCCCTGTAGTGAGGGAAACAATAACAACCAGGCAGTGGGCCTTCTGCTGGGCCTCGCCCAGTACTTCAGGAGTAAGCATACTACTATTACTAACATTCACACACACACAGACCATTTCCAAAGGTTAAATTCTGTCAATGATTGGTCTCTTCTTAGGTCAGATCCACTGGGCTAAGGACATTATCTTCCTGGTGAATGAACATGACCTGATCGGCATGCAGGCCTGGCTGGAGGGATACCACCACACCAACACCACTGGTCAGTACTCCGTACCTGCATCTCTGTAATAATGTAACCCTGTAATGCACCAGTTTTAGAGACACAATTATAGACTGTATGTGTTATCAATGTCTCTATACCAGGGCTCTTTAATCCTGTTTCTGGAGAGCTACCGTAGGTTTTCCCTCCATTTCTAATCTAGCACACCAGATTCTAATAATTAGCTGGTTGATAAACTGAATCAGGTTAGTTACAGCTGTCCAGGAACAGGGTTTGAGAGCCCTGTTTTATTCCAACAAACCTGCCACCACTGTGCCTCCTGCTGGATCCCTCAGGTGGTGACTGGTCTCCACTGCAGGGAAGAGGTGGCTCCATCCAGGCAGCTCTGTCTTTGGAGCTGAGCAGTGATGTCATCACCAGTCTGGATCTGGTTCTGGAGGGGCTCAACGGCCAGCTGCCAAACCTGGACCTGGCCAACCTCTTCTACGCCTTCTGCCAGAAGATAGGGGTCCTGTGTACCATCCAGGGCAAGGTAGGGAAGAAGTCCAAATGCCTTGAGTAATTACTTGAGTAAGTAAGTTTGAATTATTATTATTTTATTTCACCTTTATTTAACCAGGTAGGCTAGTTGAGAACAAGTTCTCATTTGCAACTGCGACCTGGCCAAGATAAAGTAAAGCCGTTTGACACATACAACAACGTAGTTACACATGGAATAAACAAACATACAGTCAATAATACAGTAAAGTCTATTTACAGTATGTGCAAATGAGGTAGGACAAGGGAGGTAAAGGCAATAAATAGGCCATGGTGGTGAAGTAATTACAATATAGCAATTAAACACTGGAATGGTAGATGTGCAGAAGATGAATATGCGAGTAGAGATACTGGGGTGCAAAGGAGCAAGATAAAGAAATAAATACAGTATGGGGATGAGGTAGTTGGATGGGCTGTTTACAGGTGGAGTGATCTGTGAGCTGCTCTGACAGCTGGTGCTTAAAGCTAGTGAGGGAGATATGAGTCTCCAGCCTCAGTGTTTTTTGCAGATTGTTCCAGTCTTTGGCAGCAGTGAACTGGAAGGAAAGGCGGCCAAAGGAAAAATTGGCGTTGGGTGACCAGTGAGATATACCTGCTGGAGTGCATGCTACGGGTGGGTGCTGCTATGGTGACCAGTGAGCTGAGATAAGGCGGGGCTTTACCTAGCAGAGAATTGTAGATGACCTGGAGCCAGTGGCTTTGGCGACGAGTATGAAGCGAGGGCCAGCCAACGAGAGCATACAGGTCGCAGTGGTGGGTAGTGTATATGGGGCTTTGGTGATGAAACGGATGGCACTGTGATAGACTGCATCCAATTAGTTGACTAGAGTGTTGGAGGCTAATTTGTAAATGACATCGTCGAGGATCGGTAGGATGGTCAGTTTTACGAGGGTATGTTTGGCAGCATGAGTGAAGGATGCTTTTTTTTTTGTGAAGTAGGAAGCTGATTCTAGATTTAATTTTGGATTGGAGATTCATATTGTGAGTCTGGAAGGAGAGTTTTACAGTCTAACCAGACACCTAGGTATTTGTAATTGTCCACATTTTTTAAGTCAGAACCGTCTAAGAACCTGGACGGGCGGGCAGGTGCGGGCAGCGATCGGTTGAAGAGCATGCATTAAGTTTTACTTGCATATAAGAGCAGTTGGAGGCCACAGAAAGGGAGTTGTATGGCATTGAATCTTGTCTGGAGGTTAGTTAAACACAGTGTCCAAAGACGGGTCAGAGGTATACAGAATGGTGTCGTCTGCGTAGAGATGGATCAGAGAATCACCAGCAGCAAGAGCGACATCATTGATGTATACAGAGAAAAGAGTCGGCCCGAGAATTGAACCCTGTGGCACCCCCATAGAGATTTGACACACTGAACTCTATCAGAGAAATAGTTGGTAAACCAGGCGAGGCAGTCATTTGAGAAACCAAGGCTGTTGAGTCTGCCGATAAGAATGTGGTGATTGACAGAGTCGAAAGCCTTGGCCAGGTCGATGAATACGGCTGCACAGTAATGTCTCTTATTGATGGCGGTAATGATATCGTTTAGGACCTTGAGCGTGGCTGAGGTGCCACCCATGGCCAGCTCGGAAACCAGATTGCATAGCGGAGAAGGTACGGTGGGATTCGAAATGGTCGGTGATCTGTTTGTTAACTTGGCTTTCGAAGACCTTAGAAAGGCAGAGTAGGATAGATATAGGTCTGTAACAGTTTGGGTCTAGAGTGTCTCCCCCTTTGAAGAGGTTCGATGACAGCGGCAGCTTTCCAATCTTTGGGAATCTCATATGATACGAAAGAGAGGTTGAACAGGCTAGTAATAGGGGTTGCAACAATTTCGGCAGATCATTTTAGAAAGAGTGTCCAGATTGTCTAGCCCGGCTGATTTGTTGGGGCCCAGATTTTGCCTCTTTCAGAACATCAGCTATCTATATTTGGAGGAATGGGGAGGCTTGGGCGAGTTGCTGTGGGGTGCAGGGCTGTTGATCGGGGTAGGGGTTAGTCGACCGATTTATAATTTATCAACGCTGATTATTGCAGGACCAAAAAAAGCCGATACCGATTAATCGGCAGATTTATTTGTATTTCTTTGTAATAATGACAATTACAACAATACTGAATGAACACTTATTTTAACTTAATATAATACATTAATAAAATCAATTTAGCCTCAAATAAATAATGAAACATGTTCAATTTGGTTTAAATAATGCAAAAACAAAGTTTTGGAGAAGAAAGTAAAAGTGCAATATGTGCCATGTAAGAAAGCTAACGTTTAAGTTCCTTGCTCAGAACATATGAAAGCTGGTAGTTCCTTTTAACATGAGTCTTCAATATTCCCAGGTAAGAAGTTTTAGGTTGTAGTTATTATAGGACTATTTCTCTCTCTACCATTTCTATTTCATTAACCTTTGACTATTGGATGTTCCAGGAACACGATGACAACAGCTACCCTCGAAGCAGCGTTACCCTTGCAGAGCAAGGGGAACAACCACTCCAGGTCTCAGAGCGAGTGACGTTTGAAACGCTATTAGTGCGCACCCCGCTAACTAGCTAGCCATTTCACATTGGTTACACAAGCCTAATCTCGGGAGTTGATAGGCTTGAAGTCATAAACCGCTGCTGGCAAACGCACAAAAGTGCTGTTTGAATGAATGCTTACGAGCCTGCTGCTGCCTACCATCGCTCAGTCAGACTGCTCTATCAAATCATAGACTTAGTTATAACATGATAACACACAGAAATACGAGCCTTGGGTCATTAATATGGTCAAATCTCGAAAAACAAGACGTTTATTCTTTCAGTGAAATACGTAACCGTTCCGTATTTTATCTAACGGGTGGCATCCATAAATCTAAATATTCCTGTTACATTGCACAACCTTAAATTATATGTCATAATTACGTAAAATTCTGGCAAATTAGGCGGCCCAAACTGTTGCATATACACTGACTCTGCGCGCAATGAATGCAAGAGAAGTGACACAATTTCACCTGGTTAATATTGCCTGGTAACCTGGATTTATTTTAGCTAAATATGCAGGATTAAAAATATATACTTCTGTGTATTGATTTTAAGAAAGGCATTGATGTTTATGGTTAGGTACACATTGGAGCAACGATACGCACCGCATCGATTATATGCAATGCCAGACACGCTAGATAAACTAGTAATAACATCAACCATGTGTAGTTGACTAGTGAATAAGATTGATTGATTTTTATAAGATAAGTTTAATGCTAGCTAGCAACTTACCCTGGCTTACTGCATTCGTGTAACAAGCAGTCTCCTCGTGGAGTGCAATGAGAGGCAGGTGGTTAGAGCGTTGGACTGAGATTGAATCCCTCGAGCTGACAAGGTAAAAATCTGCCATTCTGCCCCTGAACGAGGCAGTCAACCCACCGTTCCTAGGCCATCATTGAAAATAAGAATGTGTTCTTAACTGACTTGCCTAGTTAAATAAAGATTAAATAAAGGTGTAAACATTTTTATTTATTTTAAATGGCCAAATCAGTGTCCAAAAATACAGATTTCCGATTGTTTTGAAAACTTCGGCCATTCCAATTAATCGGTCGACCTCTAGTAGGGGTAGCCAGGTGGAAAGCATGGCCAGCCGTAGAAAAATGCTTCTTGAAATTCTCAATTATAGTGGATTTATCGGTGGTGACAGTTTCCTAGCCTCAGTGCAGTGGGCAGCTGGGAGGAGGTGCTCCTTTTTCTCCATGGATTTTACAGTGTCCCGGAACTTTTTTGAGTTTGTGCTACGGGATGCAAATATCTGCTTGAAAAAGCTAGCCTTAGCTTTCCTAACTGCCTGTGTATAATGGTTCCTAACTTCCCTGAAAAGTTACATATCATGGGGACTATTCGATGCTAATGCAGTACGCCACAGGATGTTTTTGTGCTGTTCAAGGGCAGTCAGGTCTGGAGTGAACCAAGGGCTATTTCTGTTCCTGGTTCTACATTTTTTGAACGGGGCTTGCTTATTGAAGATGGTGAGGAAGGCACTTTTAAAGAACAACCAGGCATCCTCTACTGACGGGATGAGGTCAATATCCTTCCAGGATACCCGGGCCAGGTCGATTAGAAAGGCCTGCTCGCTGAAGGGGAAAACAGCAGAGGTGTATTTGGAGGGCAAGTTGGTTAGAATGAGATCTATGAGGGTGCCCGTGTTTACGGATTTGGGGTTGTACCTGGTCGATTCGTTGATAATTTGTGTGCGATTTGACGGCATCAAGCTTAGATTGTAGGATGACCGGAGTGTTAAGCAAGTCCCAGTTTAGGTCACCTAGCAGCACGAGCTCTGAAGATAGATGGGGTGCAATCAGTTCACATATGGTGTCCATGGCACAGCTGGGGGCAGAGGGTGGTCTATAGCAAGCGGCAAAGGTGAGAGACTTGTTTCTGGAAAGGTGGATTTTTAAAAGTAGCTCGACTCGTTTGGGTATAGACCTGGATAGTAAGACAGAACTCTGCAGGCTATCTCTGCAGTAGATTGCAACACTGCCCCCTTTGGCAGTTCCATCTTGTCGGAAAATGTTATAGTTAGGGATGGAAATGTCAGGGTTTTTGGTGGTCTTCCTAAGCCAGGATTCAGACATGGCTAGGACATCCGGGTTGGCAGAGTGTGCTAAAGCAGTGAATAAAACAAACTTAGGGAGGAGGCTTCTAATGTTAACATGCATGAAACCAAGGCTTTTACGGTTACAGAAGTCAACAAATGAGAGCACCTGGGGAGTAGGGGTGGAGCTAGGCACTGCAGGGCCTGGATTAACCTCTACATCACCAGAGGAACAGAGGAGGAGTAGGATAAGGGTACGGCTAAAGGCTATCAGAACTGGTCGTCTAGTGCGTTCGGAACAGAGTAAAAGGAGCAGGTTTCTGGGCGCGATAGAATAGATTCAAGGCATAATGTATAGACAGAGGTATGGTAGGATGTGAGTACATTGGAGGTAAACCTAGGCGTTGAGTAATGATGAAAGAGATATTGTCTCTAGAAACATCTAAACCAGGTGATGTCACCGCATATGTGGGAGGTGGAACTAAATGGTAGGTTAAGGCATATTGAGCAGGGCTAGAGGCTCTACAGTGAAATAAGACAATAATCACTAACCAGGACAGTAATTGACAAGGCATATTGATATTAGGAAGAGACATGTGTAGCCGGGAGATCATAGGGGTCCAGTGAGTGGTTGGACTGGCTGGAGACACAGCGATTCAGAAAGCTAGCAGAAGGGCCTTAGAGGGACGTCTCGAAGGAGGAAAGTCTCTTTTAGCCTCCGTGTGCGGTGAAGTTATTTGATGTTGTTGCAGAAAGTACATGCTGTAAATTTGTAATGCTTTCAGAGGTCTAATAATAGAACACCATAGATGTTTTGTGTTGTGCATTCCTCTATGCCAGGTAAGGAGAAGCCAGTAATGACATGTTTAATTGCCTGATTGTCATGCTGACTGTCCTCTCTCCATCCAGCTCCAGAGGAACGACTGGGACACTACATCGGGCTACAGCCACGCGGCCCAGACCATGATGTTGATGGTGCTGAAGCAGGCCAGTGGGCGACCCTGGGGGGACCACGGCCTGTTCCTCAGATACCACATAGAGGCCGCCTCCATTAGGGGCATCAACAGCTTCAGACAGTACAAGACAGACACCACCACCATTGGCAGGTCAGCTGCTGATGATGTTCAAGCTTCAATTTAGATGATCAGAAAGCCTTCAAATGCAACTCTTGGCGTTTCTATGGAGACATTTTCACAGTGAAATTGACATGGAAATAAACCTGTGTGTGTCCCTCAGGCTCCTGGAGGGGATGTACCGGAAGCTGAACAACCTCCTGGAGCGTCTGCACCAGTCCTACTTCTTCTACCTTATGCCCTCGCTCTCTCGCTTCGTCTCCATTGGTTACTACATGCCCGCCTTCGGCCTGCTGGCTGTCATTCTGCTGTTGCGCGTATCCTTCCACCTCTGGGACAATAGGGGATTGTATTTTTATATAACTGTTTTTTTTAACCAGGTAGTCCCATTGAGGTCAGACTATCTTTTTCCCAAGGGAGACCTGTCCAAGAGAGCTGGAGGGTTGAGATGCACTTGTGTGGGAATTACAGTTGAAGTCGGAAGTTTACATACACTTAGGTTGGAGTCATTAAAAACTAGTTTTTCAACCACTCCACACATTTCTTGTTAACAAACTATAGTTTTGGCAAGTCTGTTAGGACATCTACTTTGTGCATGACACAAGTAATTTTTCCAACAATTGTTTACAGAAAGATTATTTAACTTAATTCACTGTATCACAATTCCAGTGGGTCAGAAGTTAACATACACTAAGTTGACTGTGCCTTTAAACAGCTTGGAAAATTCCAGAAAATGTAATTGCTTTAGAAGCTTCTGATGGTCTAGTTGACATCATTTGAGTCAATTGGGGGTGTACCTGTGAATGTATTTCAAGGCCTTCAAACTCAGTGCTTGACATCATGGGAAAATCCAAATAAATCAATCCCAGAACAAAAGCCAGACTACGGTTTGCAACTGCACATGGGGACAAATATCATACTTTTTGGAGGAATGTCCTCAGGTCTGATGAAACAAAAGTAAAACTGTTTGGCTGTAAATAAATAAATAATTCTCTCTACTATTATTGACATTTCTCATTCTTAAAATAAAGTGGTGATCCTAACTGACTTAAAACAGGGATTTTTTTACTAGGATTAAATGTCAGGAATTGTCAACTGAGTTGAAATGTATTTGGCTAAGGTGTATGTAAACATCTGACTTCAACTGTAAATGGACAGAAAGGATATTCATTTTGGTCCATTCTCCTATATTAGTAAATGAATTAGGTTAGTCAAAAGGCCTAATGTGGGTTAATGATATGTTTGCATAGTTAAACTGAATGTTCAACTTCATTAAAGATGGAATCCGCAGTAGGGGGAAACAGTGCTGCTAACCGCCCTAATGCCGTTGTTATCGATTTTTTTTTTTTTTTTTTTTTTTTTTAAGAAGCGGGGGTGAGGAGTGTTGCACAATGTGGTAAAACAAATGGCAGTACATTCTGCTGTTCTAGCGCACGTGCAATGATGTCCATGGGGCAAACGGACATGGCAGTTTCGTTAAGGATTTCAACTTTAAGTCATGATGAGATTGCTCTGAATGAGGCTGTGTATATGTCGATGATACACTGGTGCATATCGGTTTTGTCCTTAATGGAAGTAACAGGCCTTAGACCTGTGGGTTCAGCTAGGTGCTTCTCCACCAGGAACAGAGGATGGGGTGGCTGGGGGAGTGCAGGTCAGTTATGGAGTAGTAAACAAGCTGTGTGTGTGTGCGCACTTCTGGTATGTATTTTGTAACTATAGTATCTACCTTTTTACATCTCTAGAAGTCATCAACCTATTGGTCTATGTCAGTATAATTTACTCTTTCCTCCTGTCTCCCTCTGTCCTCCATCAGCCCTCCAGCCCAGGGGTCCTGTCTATCCTGACTCCAGTAGTGATCAGTCACATGACAGGGGTGGCTCTGTACACCCTCCCTATCCTCTCTCAGGAGATGGCTGTGCAACACTTCCCTGTGTCTGAGACGGAAGCTGTGGTCCTCACTGCTATAGCTATCTACACCGCAGGACTGGCCCTGCCACACAACACACACAGGTACATACACACCCTCTCATCTTTCTCACATATACACACACTCAAAGAAAACATAAGATGGCTGATGCAGGTTCTCACACACTAAATATGCATACAATATGCCAGGTTTGCCCCGTGATCACACACACACCTTGAAGATACTGTGGCTGCAGTAAATTATTTTATTTCACCATGTTCCCCCCTGTAACTCGTGTCGTTTACACCTTGCGCTAACGTGCGTTTCGTGATCTGATCAATATCATCTAATCAAGGCAGGGCTCTACAGTGCTACCATTTTACATGCATATGTGCCTAAATATTTTGCTGTGTGCAACCTGGAATTGTAATTTAGGAGCACAAGTGCGCCTATAAAAATGGTTGCAATGATTACTTTACTGTAAAACAGCCCCTGAGTACAGATTCATGACTGTCATGCTTGCACCATTTCGGCAAAGAAAAACGGCTTGTTACCTCAAATATTTTTAATTGTGCTCCTAATTGTCTGTGCTCATATGCTCCTTGTAACAAAGGTCTGTGTAAAATATCTCTTATCCATCGACATTGTGACCAGATTATCTAGTGCCTCCCTGTATACAAATGATTTTACAGATATTCTTTCAAAATAATATTAATACATTTATTATAAATCAAATTGTGATACGTGTCAATGATTTTAGAGGTTGATATGATTTTTAAATGGCTTGACCATCCAGATGTTTACACTTCATTGATATCCAGACACAATGCATGCCTGACAACCGATGGAGGTGCTCAGGAAGATCTGATCACAATCAAAGGGCGCATGTTAGCACCAGGTATAAATGGGTATTTTATCTCTCTCTTTCTCCCCCAGGCTCCTGCAAGGAGAGGGTACAGAGGAGGGCTGGAGAGTGCTGAAGCTGGTGGCTCTCCTCTACCTGGCTGTGTTACTGGGCTGCACTGCCCTTATCAACTTCTCCCTGGGCTTCATCTTGGCTCTGTCCCTGGTACCCATCGCTGCCTTCATCACACCACATACACCCAAGTAATACTCTCAACATTCTCACCCACCCATAACTTTCTCCCGGTGTTGGGTGATTTCTTATAGTAGAAGTAATAATTCTGTTTTCTCAGTGATGTTGCAGTGTTAGTTCCATTGTCCCTGTGTGTGAAGATAGTGTGTGTAATGGTTCCCCCCCTCTTGTCCACTGTCTTGAGTGCTGTATTAATGTTTCTTCTTCCAGGGCTCTGTAATAACAACTTTACCCTCTCGCCCCAGGGCTCTATCTGCAGCCATCATGGTGCTCCTGAGCCCCGGCTGCACTCTGCTCTACTGCGTCTTCGTCTTCCAGGAGCTGCAGGAGACCCCTGTCTCCCTGCAAGATGGTTGGATGCTCTTCCTGTCTGTCATCTCCCAGGGCATCCTGGACCACGCCCTCTACGGCTCATTGGTCTATCCGCTCCTGGCTCTGCTGATCTACCCCTGTTGGTTGCTGCTCTGGAACATTCTCTTCTGGAAGTAAACAACAGGTAACTGGGGGAAGACTGGTCCCAGACCTGCCTTTATATGGGAACTATCTATCCTGAGAGGTGAAACTGCTCCTAAACCTGCCTTTATGGAATGAAGGTGTTTCCCCAAGGAGTAGGCTGACTGACTTGCCTGGAAGGAATAGGAAGTTGGCAGGGGGAGTGGTTAAGTGTATTGGGTTGGGCTTGTCTGGCAACTAAAAGGTTGTATTGGGTTCAGGGCTTGTGTGCATGGGATTGGTTTATGGTACCTGAAGGAATAAATAATGCACTGTGTTTTGGTTATGTTATTGGGCCTGAGTGAATATTCTAAGGGATGAAACTGAACAAAAGAAAATGTTAAGGAAGCAGTATCCTTAAGCCAACCTCTTGGCAACTGAGGCCCTCCAGAAAATGTCCATAATCTACTATATGAACTAAGAATTGTCTTTAAATATGTTTTTTTTTTATATATACACTTCATTTGAACCATGTGTACAGACACTCATTTATAAATGCTCAAATAAAAACTTAACTCAAACTTGATCAACGTATGTTTATTCAGCTAACACCATTTTATACAGTTATGTTTGACAAAACATTCTGTCACTAACACAGTTCAGACAGAGAAATTTATGACATAGGTGAAACGCCTCAACAATAAAATCACTTTAAAACCCTGTCACTCCCACAGACTTGCCTCATAGCAACTAATTCCCCTCATCCCATCAAACCAAATGGCACCAACCATTGACCAGCAAGACCTGGGCCTGTATTCACAATGTATCTCAGAGTAGGAGTACTGATCTAGGATCAGGTCACCCATGTCTATATAATTATGATCTAAAATACATCTGATCCTAGACCAGCACACCTACTCTGAGTTTGAATACAGGCCTTGGTTTTAAACTGCACTTTCAATACTCAAAAGTATCCCAGTTGGCCAACTTCAAAATATACCATATTCTCTCATCTGAGATATCAGGTAGAGAGAAGGGAAGCACCACCTACCCCTCTGGAATAAATATAGGACTATTCCACCCCTCCCCAATGTAAAATAAATAAATAGAAAGTCTACCACAAGGCAAAGGTTGCTGACTGCCATCATGTCCAGAGGAGAGTCAAAAAGCCAGCTCCCATTGACTATACAGGTAGTTCCTTTTGTGAGCCACTGCAAGTGGAGCTCCATGTGTGCGACAGCGTCCATATACCTCTAGTGTTTGTCAGTAGTGGGTTTTTACCTAAGAAGCAGTAAGTTGGTGTCAGTTGTGTGTGTGATCAGTCATCCAGGCTATGGTAAAGGTTGCGAGGCAGTCAACTGATCAATGCACCAATCTCCCCCTGCTCCAATCTTCTTCCTTTCTCCTTTAAAACAGACAGGGAATAAAGACAATATTGTAGTTCAGAATGCAGGTGATGTGTTCTGTCTACTCTATGCAATAGATCCAGTACCTGTTGTATGAGGCGGTGCTCCCGAGTCAGGTCTGGCTGTACTGCAGATCTCACAGCCTGGTCGGGAAGGATTGTTGATAAAGGTGCAGGAGGGACAAACCCATTCTTTCTGCGTGTCAGACGTAAAGAGCAGTGATGTTCAGTATACTAGCTATATGAAATATTAGGTTTCTATCAGGGAAAGAGAAAGTATGTCCTCAACTATCATGTTGCGTAAAACAATTAAATGGTGTTTGAAGCAAATAGCCGACCACATAAATATGAAAACATTGGGTTTGTACCTGTGTTTTACTGGGTTTGCAGTGTTGATCAGGTTTATTGTTGATCTGCAGAGTCTCCAAGTTGAGGGCCTCTGATCTCGCTCATACCCAGCCTGTCAGCCTCACGTCCGGTGCTCCCTACAGTCAATCACAACAATGGTAAATGAGTGATCAGTACCCTTTTATAATAAAGCATCGCATGCAACTATATTTGCATACTGGCATACAGTTGAGCAGAAACGTTTTTAGGATTTCCACACATGCAGGGTCTGAAAAAATAAATGAGCCTTTTATAAACACATTTCATGCAATTCTATGTCCTTTACATGATAGACATTAGCATCATTTTTTTGTATAAATACCACACAAATAGCCTAATGCCGCCTACTGTGCAACTCGCTATTCTGATAGGATGCAATTTTGGAACTTTATATATACTTTTGTATTTATTTGTTTTATTATTGGAGGCCTATTTATTAATCTAAACCAGTTCTTTAACCCTCTAGGGCAGGGCTCTCCAACCCTGTTCTTGGAGAGCTACCCTCCTGTAGGTTCTCTTTTCAACCCCAGTTGTAACTAACCTGATTCAGCTTATTAACCAGCTAATTAATAAATCAGGTGCGCTAGATTAGGGTTGGAGAAAATAAAAAATAAGCCTACAGCCCTGATCTAGAGTATAAAGGAGGGTTCTACTAAGCCAACATATGGAATTGTTTGAAGATGGTCATACCAAGGATCATTTAGATATTTGATTTAGAATTTTAGGACCCCTTTAGGTATGAAATATATTTTTAAATTATTTAATGAAACATTGAATTTGGCCTTAGTGCTATAAGCCCATAGAAATACATATTCATAAATGGAAAAACAGTCCCAAAGAATATCTAAAGGAAGTTTGTTTTGAAATGTCTGCCCTATATCTGAGAGATCTAAGATCAGGAAACTATCACTTTTAAATTTCACCTTTATTTAACCAGGTAGGCCAGCTAAGAACAAGTTCTCATTTATAACTGCAACCTGGCCAAGATAAAGCAAAGCAGTACAACAAAAACAACAACACAGAGTTACACATGGAATAGACAAACATACAGTCGATAACACAATATAAAAATCTGTATACAGTGTGTGCAAATGAAGTATGGAGGTAAGGCAATAAATACTCCAATAGGGGCGAAGTAATTACAATTTAGCAATTTACACTGGAGTGATATGTGCAGATGAGGGTGTGCAAAAGAGCAGAAAAACAAATATGGGGATGAGGTAGGTAGTTGGTTGGATGGGCTACTTACAGATGGGCTGTGAACAGCTGCAGCGATCGGTAAGCTGCTCTGACAGCTGATGCTTAAAGTTAGTGAGGGATATATAAGTCTCCAACTTCAGTGATTTTTGCAATTCATTCCAGTCATTGGCAGCAGAGAACTGGAAGGAAAGGCGGCCAAAGAGGTGTTGTCTTTGGGGAAGACCAGTGAAATATACCTGCTGGAGCGAGTGCTACGGGTGGGTGTTGCTATTGCTACCAGTGAGCTGAGATAAGGCGGAGCTTTACCTAGCAAAGACTTAGATGATCTGGAGCCAGTGGGTTTGGCGATGAATATGTAGCGAGAACCAGCCAACGAGAGCATACAGGTCGCAGTGGTGGGTAGTATATGGGGCTTTGGTGACAAAACAGATGGCACTGTGATAGACTGCATCCAATTGGCTGAGTAGAATGTTGGAGGCTATTTTGTAAATGACATCGCCGAAGTCAAGGAATGGTAGGGTAGTCAGTTTTACGAGGGTGTTTGGCAGCATGAGTGAAGGAGGCTTTGTTGCGAAATAGGATGCCGATTCTCGATTTAACAATATATTGGAGATGCACTAAACTACACTGAAGAAACTTATAAATGCAAGATGCAACAATTTAAGATTTTACTGAGTTACAATTCATAAGGAAATCAGTCTATTTAAATTATTTAATTAGGCCCAGATCTATGGATTTCACATGACTGGGAATACAGATATGCATCTGTTGGTCACAGATACTTTTAAAAAAAGGTAGGGGGCTTGGATCAGAAGACCAGTCAGTATCTGGTGTGACCATTTACCTCATGTAAGCAGGACACATCTCTTTCGCATAGAGTTGATAAGGCTGTTGATTGTGGCTTGTGGAATGTTGTCCCACTCCTCTTCAATGGCTGTGCGAAGTTGCAGGATGTTGATAGGAACTGGAACACGCTGTCGTACGCGTTGATCCGGAGAATCCCAAACATGCTCAATGGGTGACACGTCTGGTGAGTAGGCAGGCAGACCATGGAAGAACTGGGACATTTTCAGTTTCAGTGTACAGATCCTTGCGACATGGGGCTGTGCATTATCATACTGAAACATGGCGGTGGATAAATGGCACGACAATGGGCCTCAGGATCTCGACATGGTGTCTCTGTGCATTCAAATTGCCATCGTTAAAATGCAATTATGTTTGTTGTCCGTAGCTTATGCCTGCCGATACCATAACCCCACCATGGGGCACTCTGTTTGCCCACACAATGCCATACACAGTGTCTGCCCTTTGCCCGGTACAGTTGAAACCGGGATTCGTCTGTGAAGAGCACACTTCTCCAGCGTACCAGTGGCCATCGAAGGGGAGCAGTCTGGTCAAGACCCTGGTGAGGCGATGAGCACCCCCCTGAGATGGTTTCTGACAGGTTGTGCAAACCCACAGTTTCATCAGCTGTCCGGGTGGCTGGTCTCAGACCATCCTGCAGCTGAAGAACCCGGATGTGGAGGTCCTGGGCTAGCGTGGTTACACGTGGTCTGTGATTGTCAGGCCGGTTGGATGTACTGCTAAATTCTCTAAAACGATGTTGGAGGTGGCTTATGGTAGAAAAATGAACATTACATTCTCTGGAAACAGCTCGGGTGGACATTCCTGCAGTCAGCATGTCAATTGCACTCACTCCTTTAAAACATCTGTGGCATTGTGTTGTGATAAAACTGTACATTTTAGAGTGGCCTTTTATTGTCCCCAGCACAAGGTGCACCTGTGTAATGATCATGCTGTTTGATCAGCTTGTTGATATGCCACACCAGTCAGGTGGATGGATTATCTTAGCAAAGGAGAACTGCTCACTAACAGGGATGTTAACAAATTTGTGCACAAAATTTTTTAGAAATACGTTTTTTGTGCATATGGAAAATGTCTGGTTTCTTTTATTTCAGCTCATGAAACATGGGACCAACACTTTACATGTGTTTTATATTTTTGTTAATTGTACTTCCATATACAGTGCATTCGGAAAGTATTCAGACCCCTTGACTTTTTCCACAGCTTTATTCTAAAAGGGATTAAATAGTTTTTCCTCATCAATCTACACACAATAACCCATAATGACAAAGCAAAAACAGGTCTTTAGAAATTTTGGCACATTTATAAAAAATAAACTGAAATATCACATTTACATAAGTATTCAGACCCCTTACTCAGTACTTTTGTTGAAGCACCTTTTACAGTGATTTAAGTCTAGAGTCTTCTTGGGTATGACACTACAAGCTTGGCACACAAGTATTTGAGGAGTTTCTCCAATTTTTCTCTGCAGATACTCTCAAGCTCTGTCAGGTTGGATGGGGAGCGTCGCTGCACAGCTACAGTGCCTTGCAAAAGTATTCATCCCCCTTGGCGTTTTTCCTATTTTGTTGCGTTACAACCTGTAACTTAAATGGATTTCATGTAAATCGACATACATAAAAATCTCAGTGTATATATACACACCTGTTCTGAAAGGCCCCAGAGTCTGCAACACCACTAAGCAAGGGGCACCACCAAGCTAGCGGCACCATGAAGACCAAGGAGCTCTCCAAACAGGTCAGGGACAAAGTTGTGGAGAAGTACAGATCAGGGTTGGGTTATAAAAAAATATCTGAAACTTTGAACATCCCACAGAGCACCATTAAATGGAAAGAATATGGCATCACAACAAACATGCCAAGAGGGCCACCCACCAAAACTTACGGACCAGGCAAGGAGGGCATTAATCAGAGAGGCAACAAAGAGACGAAAGATAACCCTGAAGGAGCTGCAAAGCTCCACAGCGGAGATTGGAGTATCTGTCCATAGGACCACTTTAAGCTGTACACTCTACAGAGCTGGGCTTAACGGAAGAGTGACCAGAAAAAAAGCCATTGCTTAAAGAAAAAAATAAGCAAACGCGTTTGGTGTTCGCTAAAAGGCATGTGGGAGGCTCCTCAAACATATAGAAGAAGGTACTCTGGTCAGATGAGACAAATGAAGCTTTTTGGCCATCAAGGAAACCGCTATGTCTGTCGCAAACCCAGTACCTCTCATCAGCCCGAGAACACCATCCCCACAGTGAAGCATGGTGGTGGCAGCATCATGCTGTGGGGATGTTTTTCATCTGCAGGGACTGGGAAACTGGTCAGAATTGAAGGAATGAGATCTTCCAGAGATTTCAGACTGGGACAGAGGTTCACCTTCCAGCGGGACAATGACCCTAACATACTGCTAAAGCAACACTCGAGTGGTTTAAGGGGAAACATTTAGGATTCCAATGTCTTGTAATGGCCTAGTCAAAGCCCAGACCTCAATTCAATTGAGAATCTGTGGTATGACTTAAAGATTGCCAAACACCAGCGGAACCCATCCAACTTGAAGGAGCTGGAGCTGTTTTTTGCCTTGAAGAATGTGCGAAAATCCCAGTGGCTAGATGTGCCAAGCTTATAGAGACATACCCCAACAGACGTGCAGCTGTAATTGCTGCAAAAGGTGGCTCTACAAAGTATTAACTTTGGGGGATGAATAGTTATGCACGCTCAAGTTCTGTTTTTTTGTATTATTTCTTGTTTGTTTCACAAATAATATTTTGCATCTTCAAAGTGGTAGGCATGTTGTGTTAATCAAATGATACAACCCCCCCAAAACTCTATTTTAATTCCAGGTTGTAAGGCAACAAAACATGAAACATGCTAAGGGGGGTGAATACTTTCGCAAGCCACTGTATTTTCAGGTCTCTCCAGAGATGTTCGATCAAGTTCAAGTCCGGGCTCTGGCTAGGCCACTCAAGGACATTCAGAGACTTGTCCGAAAGCCACTCTTGCGTTGTGTTTGCTGTGTGTTTAGGGCCGTTGTCCTGTTGGAAGGTGAACCTTCGCTTCAGTCTGAGCGCTCTGGAGCAGGTTTTCATCAAGGATCTCTCTGTACTTTGCTCCGTTCATCTTTCCCTCCATCCTGACTAGTCTTCCAGTCCCTGCCGCTGAACAATATTGTCAAAGAATGATGCTGCCACGACTATGCTTCACCGTAGGGATGGTGCCAGGTTTCTTTCAAGCGTGACACTTGGTATTCAGGCCAAAGAGTTCTATCTTTTTCTCATGGTCTGAGAGTCCTTTAGGTGCCTTTTGGCAAACTCCAAGCGGGCTGTGTGGTGCCTTTTACTGAGTGGCTTCCGTCTGGTTACTCCACCATAAAGGCCTGATTGGTGGAGTGCTGCATAGATGGTTGTCCTTCTGGAAGGTTCTCCCATCTCCACAGACAAACTCTGGAGCTCTGTCAAGAGGACCATCTCCCCCGATTGCTCAGTTTGGCTGGGCGGCCAGCTCTAGGAAGATTTTTGGTCGTTCCAAACTTCTTCCATTTAAGTCATTTAGCAGACGCTCTTATCCAGAGCGACTTACAAATTGGTGCATTCACCTTATGACATCCATGATGGAGGCCATTGTGTTCTTGGGAACCTTCAATGCTGCAGAAATGTTTTGGTTCCCTTCCACAATCCTGTCTCGGAGCTCTACGGACAATTCCTTCAACCTCATGAGTTGGTTTTTGCTCTGACATGCACTGTCAACTGTGGGACCTTATAAAGACAGGTGTGTTTCTTTCCAAATCATGTCCAATCAACCTGAAATGGTCCAGACAGTGTGGTGAAGAAGGCGCAACAGTGCCTCTTCTGCATCAGGAGGCTGAAGAAATTCTACTTGGCCCCTAAGACCCACAATTGAGAGCATCCTGTCGGGCTGCATCTTCACCTGGTACGGCAACCGCACAAGACCACCAAGACTCTTCCTACAGCTGGCCGCCCAGTCAAACTGAGCAATCGGAGGAGAAGGGCCTTGGTCAGGGAGGTGACCAAGAACCCGATGGTCACTCTGACAGCTCCAGAATGCCTCTGTGAAGATGGGATAACTTTCCAGCAGCACTGTACCAATCAGGCCTTGATGGTGGAGTGGCCAGACGGAAGCCACGCCTCAGTAAAAGGCACATGACTGCCTGCTTGGAGTTTGCCAAAAGGACTCTCTGCCAAAACTCTCAGACCATGAGAAACAAGATTCTCTGGTCTGATGAAATCAAGATTAAACTCTTTGGCCTGCATGCCAAGCATCACGTCAGGAGGAAACCTGGAACCATCTCTACGGTGAAGCAGGGTGATGGCAACATCAGGCTGTGGGGATGTTTTTCAGCGGCAGGGACTGGAAGACCAGTCAGGATTGAGTGAAAGATTAACGGAGCAAAGTACAGAGAGATCCTTGATGAAAATCTGCTCCAGAGCGCTCAGGGCCTCCGACTGGGGCGAAGGTTCACCTTCCAGTAGGACAACGACCCTAAGCACACAGCCAAGACAACGCAAGAGTAGTGGCTTTGGGACAAGTCTCAATGTCCTTGAGTGGTCCACAATAAATGTGAAAGAAATTCTAAAACCTCTTTTTGCTTTGTCATTATGGGGTATTGTGTGTTGATTGAGGAAGAAAGAAACAATTTAATCCATTTTACAGTAAGGCTGTAACGTAACAAAATGTGTAAAAAGTCTAGGTCTGAATACTTTCCGAATGCACTGTACTTTTAGTCATGAAGTGTATTTTTTTTTAAAAATATTTGTATAATCCAGTAGTCTTTGCATAAAATGCCCTGATGCATTTAGTGCTCAAATCTGACAGCTGAAACATAAGGTGCACAATTATTGTTTTAGGAATGTAAAAACCAATTTAAAAAAAAAATAGGCTATACATTTTTTTGCATATGCTACACATTGAAACAAGGAATAGTGTTTTTGTCATTTGTTATAGGCTGCTTTTAAGGACATTAAATGTGGCTCATTTGGCCAATATCCCTCATTTATTGATGTACGCTGGCTGCATGGGTGGACGCCTTTTTTAAAGGTATTTTTATTTCACCTTTAATTAACCAGGTAGGCTAGTTGAGAACACCTTTATTTAACCAGGTAGGCTAGTGGATAACAAGTTCTCATTTACAACTGCGACCTGGCCAAGATAAAGCAAAGCAGTTCGACACATACAACAACACAGAGTTACACATGGAATAAATAAACATACAATCAATAATACAGTAGAAAAATCTATAAACGGCAAGTGCAAATGAGGTATGATAAGAGGGGTAAGGCAATAAATAGGCCATGGTGGCGAAGTAATTACAATATAGCAATTAAACACTGGAATGGTAGTGGCCTTAATAGGTTACTCACCCATTGCATATGGATGACAGGCACATTTCTCCAATGTCTGAAATGTAAATATTTCCTAACAGAAACCGCAACCAACCATATAAATATAATCCATAGATGCCAGTTCCCATTTAAACCAGGACTGGCAGCCATTGCTAGTGTACCAATGAGTTTAACAGTCAAAGTGCCAGGGTAAGAGGTTCCAAAATCCTTCTATGGATTATATCTATGGCCACAATGCAACAAGCTGTTCTATATTTGGTGCGTGTGCTGCCCAAATTGTGGCCTTCCCCTGTAAGTACGTGTAATAAAACTTAATCCACTGCTCTTTATTGAAGCCATTTATCCTCTGTAGCTAAATTATGCTCTCTGGTGTAGTATTTTATTTATGTCTGTTCAGACAAGAGTAATATCATTTTTATAGCCTAATTTTGGCAAAATTATTTCAATTTACTTCTTGTGGCTATTAGTATGTGCACTGCTGTGTGCGTGGGTGCGTCTGTCTCTGTGGGTGTGTGCACAAACTTACCCTGGGAGTTGTGGCTGAGCCTGGAGGGCAGGGTGCTGTAGCCCCTCCAGTCCTGGGACGTAGACCCGTTGCTGGTAGGCAGAGGTGGGGTGAGGAGGATGCCCTCCTGGTCCTGCTGGAACAGCAGGCATGGCGGGCTGAGATCAGGTAGAGGTAGGCCATGTCCCCATCCCTCTGGACTCCATACGAGGCCAGGGACCTGGGCTCTGTGCACAAACACTGCCCTATCACCCAGCGCTGCACGCGAGGGTGGAAGCCATACTCCAGAAACACCTGATAGCAATGCAGACAGAGAAGAGAGACTTGTGAACATTTACATTTGCCAATGTAGCACAATTACTCAAGCAAACAGAAGACCACAGAAGTTTTGATCTGACCTGCTGCTTGAGTGCTGCGACGGTCATGTGTGGGAAAACTTTCACTGTGACGCAACAGGAAGAGGAAATGTCCTCCACTGCCACAGCCAAACTGCAATACAGACATAGCACCATTAACACAACTTATCTTAAATCTCCCCTAAACCTACTGCCTGTTACTTCTTCTCACCGTATCTCTCCTTCTGCGTAACTCTTCTCAGACAGTTGGATGGTGAGCGCCACCTTCTGGTGAGCCAGAGCAGATGCATGCTGAGCAGCAGCCTGGCTGTCGCCTGCTTCGATCGCCCGGGCAAGCTCCAGGCGCAGCTCCTCTTCAGAGAGAAAACAGGTTCAATTACTAATACTATACAAAAATGCATAAATGTTCTGTATGTTGCCATGCAAGTATGGTAGAAAAAGAGAGAGTGGAGGAAGCATGAGTGCACTTACCAGTGAGTGTTAAGGAGTCTGTGCGGCGCTGTTCTAGAGCTACTGCTGCGGTGTGCTTCTGTCGGTCATCCAGAGGATGTGGGGAACTATTTGCAGCAACTACAATGAAAGAGAAAGAACGGTCAATTGTGAGACAGCATTCTATTGTTTTAGCCACAGTATGGAGTTCTAGGAGGAGACTCTTCTAAGACACAACAAAACAGGAATGCAGCTAAACAAGCCAAATAGAATAGAGAAAGACTGCCATGCCCTCTGACCTCTGTGTGCCTCTCTTAGGGATGACATCACCACTGTGGCCCACAATACTTATTTTCCACCATAATTTAATAAATTCATTAAAAATCCTACAATGTGATTTTCTGGATTATTTTTTTCTCATTTTGTCTGTCATAGTTGAAGTGTACCTATGATGAAAATTACAGGCCTCTCATCTTTTTAAGTGGGAGAACTTGCACAATTAGTGGCTGACTAAATTATTTTTTGCCCCACTGTATACCTTGAATTCTAAATAAATCACTGAGTGTCATGAGCAAAGCATCCCCACGTCATCACACCACCTCCTCCATGCATCACGGTGGGAACCACACATGAAGAGATCACCCGGTCACCTACTCTGCGTCTCACAAATACACAGCGGTTACAACCAAAAATCTCAAATTTGGATTCATCAGACCAAAAGGACAGATTTCCATGGTCTAATGTCCATTTCTCATGTTTCTTGGCCCAAGCAAGTCTCTTCTTCTTATTGGTGTTCTTTAGTAGTGGTTTCTTTGCAGCAATTGGACCATGAAGGCCTGATTCACGCAGACTCCTCTCAACAGTTGATGTTGAGATGCGTCCATTACTTGAAGCATTTATTTGGGCTGCAATTTCTAAGGCTGGTAACTCTTAATGAACTTATCTGCAGCAGAGGTGACTCTGGGTCTTCCTTTCCTGTTCTGGTCCTCATGAGAGCCAGTTTCATCACAGTGCTTGATGGTTTTTGCGACTGCACTTGAAGAAACTTTAAAAGTTCTTGTGGATTGACTGAGCTTCATGTCTTGAAGTAATGATGGACTGTCATTTCTCTTTGCTTGTTTGAGCTGTTCTTGCCATAATATGGACTTGGTCTTTTACCAAATAGAGCAATCTTTTGTATACCCCCCTATCTTGTCACAACACAACTGATTGGCTCAACCGCATTAAGAAGGAAAGAAATTCCACAAATGAACTTTTAACAAGGCACAGCTGTTAATTGAAATGCATTGACTACCTCAAAGCTGGTTGAGAGAATGCCAAGTGTGCAAATGGTGGGCAGTTTGAAGAATCTCATATTCTTTATTTGTTTAACACTTTTTTTTGATTCCATATGTGTTATTTCATAGTTTTGATGTATTCACTATTCTATAATGTGGAAAATAATACAAATAAACAAAAACCCTGGAATGAATAGGTGTGTCCAAACGTTTGACTATAGAGAGAGGGAGGGAGAGAAAGAGAGAACATACGGTCTCCTACTTAGTACGGTTCTTCCCTTGTTCTGATAGACACAAGGACAGATGATTGTAAAAACCACACGACATCGTTTCCCAGCAATGGAATTACTGTGTAATTTGAATAAACAAGATTCCAATTCAGGAGCTTTGTCAAAAAAAAAATCTCTAAACTGACATTGCTCAAACCAACAGAACAATGTTGTGTGTGCAATTTATTATGTCAACGCATACAATTGTTTGCATGACATTACATATGTCAAGATACCTAGCTAGGTAGCTAGACGTTGCAGTATGTCACTTACCACACTACGGCCGCTTCCGCTACTGTCCCTCAGTGCTAGCCGAAACTCTCCAGCTTTGCTGGGGTCCATACTAAGCTGAAGATTGAGAACCTCATCGCCAGCTCCGGGGAGGCAAAGCGGTCGAATTCCAGAATGGCAAACCGACACTCGCACCGACATCAAAACCGTGTTGCAGCTAGCCAGTGCGGGCCCACCATGTACAGACTGGAATGTGGCTGGCACAGGCGTTGGAGCCCAACCGCTCGCGCTCAGTGCCATCTCCCCACAACAACAGTTGGGAACCACAGGTGTAACGTTATTTCAACCCCAAAAGCACAATGCACTGTCGATAGTTATGAGTCTTGATTTTAACAGTCTACCTGTTAGTAAAGAGATGGCGTTCCATGACAGCTAGTTATGTCTATCCATAGCTAAAGACGAAATGACATGGTTCTTTTTGTTATCAAAACAGGAAGTAGCGTGGGTCATCTTTTATTTACCTCCGATAGAAACCGGCGTTCATAAATACTATGGTCCGAGAGCGAGCCTTTGAACAAGGTGTGAATTAATGTTATGTTAGTATAATACTACACTCTCATTGTCAAATAGTCTATTATTGATCATGAGGGGAAAAACAAACAATTATACTTGAAGTGAGGCAAATAAAGTAATAACGCCTTCACTACAGATCCAACAAGGAGAGAAACAAAAATTAGATAAAACTACATAAACCTGGACTTTTCCAACAGACTATGCCTTTAGGACACGATGTCTGTTTCAAAATTCCTGATGGAACGGACCTTATAATATGTGATTATTCACAGAACTGAAATTGTCGTGTTGGTCTGCATTCACTACTGTAATAGCCTTCTTGCAATCATTCCAATGGATTTTAAAAACATATTTAATAGAAAATATCACTTTCACTATTAAAATGTGTGTGTGTGAGAAGGAGATGGTGGGAATGGATGATGTTTGTGTTGACAGGGTGAAAGGTGGCAAGGTAAATTAACAATGGTGAAATAAATGAATAACCACCCACATAATATCACTGGGAGCTGTTTTGTTTGGTCTCTTGTCTCAGTCTCAAAGGCACTATTTAACATAGTTTTTTTTGGCATGGGAATAACACATCAAACATTGATTCAATACACATCCCAAAAAAGCTTTCTTAAAAGTATTGCACAGGGGGCTTTACGGTGACGCAACTTAGGAAATGGCTGCCTAGTTTTTCGTTCTGCACATCGGTTGGGTATTTCCCCCACTAAATTCAAGTATTTACTCTGAGCATTATAATAACTTATGGAAAAGGTCGAGGAGCTACAACAACAGCCCATAAGACAGATATAATCGTTGATGAACCCGAGATGGCTAATGCTAGCGGAAATAAGATAGCAGCAGCAAAAGAACCCTCATTTCGTGAGGTGATAAAGGTGGAATTGTGTGTAAAAAGGGTTGCGCTGATCGAATCTGGTATCAGGATAAGTATGACACTGAGTCACCGATTTTATGCTATGTATTTTTTATTAGCTAAGTAATAAGTGGTAAATGCAATTTTTGTATTGACGGGTCCGCTGTAACACCACGCAGGGTAGAACAGAGAACTGGCCAACACCCTAAAGATATCTTCTTTAAATACTCTGACAGTAGTAGTTCCTGCTTCCGAGCTGGCCTGTCAGAGTAGAGATCAAGTGTGGTTTAAACTTACTCAATCTATGTTGATTGTTGGCGCCCCAACTGGTCCCAGCCCCCGGGCGCTCCCATTGGCAGGTGTAGTTGTTGCTGGGTAGAATATCTATGCGCTCATCCCCTAAATACCGTTATCTCACATAATACTTTCAAGGCAGAACTCAGTGTGTCAGAGTGAGAAATGAGCTGTCGCCCACTCTTAGCTATGATGTGGGCGTGCCCCAAGGGTCAATACTGTGGCCCCTCCTGTTCAGCCTGTACATGAATGATCTGCCTTCTGTCTGTACCGTGTCTGAAGTTCAAATGTATGCAGATGATACAGTGATATATGTGCATGCAAAGAGCAAACAACAAGCTGCACAAGAACTCACTACTGTAATGGTCCAGGTTAAAGTGGCTCCGTGACTCGTGTTTGCATCTCAATTTGAAAAAAAACTGTTTGAGTGTTCTTCACAAAGAGGGCAACAGATGCTATTGAGCCAGATGTCTATGTGTCAGGGGAGAAGCTCCAGGTGGTATCTGATTTTAAGTACCTTGGCATCATACTTGATTCCAACCTCTCTTTTTAAAAAGCTGTTGAAAAAGGTCATTCAAATAACCAAATTCAACCTAGCTAATTTTACCGATTTATACGACATTGTTTGACTACAGATGTAGCAAAACTGTACTTCAAATCTATGATACTCCCCCACTTAACATACTGCTTGACTAGTTGGGCCCGAGCTTGCTGTACAACATTAAGACTTATTCGGTCTGTCTACAAACAGGCTCTCAAAGTGCTTGATAGGAAGCCCAATAGCCATCATCACTGTTATATCCTCAGAAAGCATGAGCTCCTGAGTTGGGAAAATCTTGCGCAATACACCGATGCATGTCTTGTATTCAAGATCCTAAATGGCCTGGCTCCCCCTCCACTCAGTATTTTTGTTAAACAGAAAAACCAAACATATGGCAGCAGATCCACAAGGTCCACCAAGAGAGGTGACTGTATAGTTCCCTTAAGAAAAGGCACCTTTAGTAAATCCGTTTTCTCTGTGAGAGCTTCCCATGTCTGGAATACACTGCCATCAGACACACATAACTGCACCACATATCACACTTTCACAAAATGCTTGAAGACATGGCTAAAGGTCAATCAGATTTGTGAACATGGTCCCTAGCTGTGTGTTACCGCTTTCTATGTTGTCTGTAGCTTGTGAGGTGTGGAAACACTTTGTTGCTTTTATGAATTTTGTCTTGCTGCTTTTTGTTCTGTCTGTATGCTATGTCTTGCTTGTCCTATGTTGCTATTGTCTATATTGTAATTGCTTTTAATAACCTGCCCAGAGACTGCGGTTGAAAATTAGCCGGCTGGCTAAAACCGGCACTTTTACTGAAACGTCCTGTCCCTGTAAAAATAAACTAAACTAAACTAAACTCAAGATGACACTGACCTGGGAATTGAGAGAGCACACGAGCTCTGGCCTCAAAACCCCCCAGCGGCGCCCCACCCAAATCCATAGTAGTACGGTTCCTAAAATTCTCAGTCAAAGAGAAAGTCTTACAACCTGGAAAAAGCCTGTTAACTTCCAAGGCCAACGAGTGTTCTTTGATCATGACTACGTGGGAGAGATACTGAAAAGAAGGAAAGAATACACCCCCATTAAGAAAGCACTTGAAGAGAAGGGTATTCACTTACAAACACCATACCCGGCAAAAATGCGGGTATTTCTGGAAAATGGCCCGGTTTCATACGAGCATGCAGACGAGGCGGCTGAGGACCTGAAGTCAAGGGGCTTCCCAGTGGAGTATTACCGCCAGGAGAAAGGCGACATCAACAGTGGAAAGACTCTGTTACGGAGTCTAGTTTGATAGGTTCTCAACTAGCTGGACTGTTCCCCGGACTCCGTGTGTAGGTATTTGTACAATGCATGAACAAGGGTATTGAACTTGACATTGGTATCTGTCTTTATTCCTTTATCCAACATATCATACTGAAACAGACTCGAGCAGGCTCTCCCGTGGATCGATGTCGACAAGCTGAGTCATGGAGAAAGAGGGAAACCACCTCGGCGAGAGGACGTTCACATCCGAGAGAGACTCAGGCATTTCCAACGGGAAGATGGAAGACAATGAATTGGATTTAACAGAATTAACAGTCACGCGAGCTGTTAAGACGTTGGGTTGTTACGGTTGACATTGCAATAGGTAAAATATATCCCCTATTTTCCCCCAATGCAGAACAAGGGTGAATAGCCAAAAGTATGTGTTCTTTATGAACACACTAAGTAGCGTCACGTTAATAACATATATATTAGCTAAGGATTAATGACACATTGACAACGGGGCGACAGAAGGGCGTATCAAGGGGAGGGTTCATGATATGCAAGCATGACCGAAATAGTTTTCACTTGTAATTAACCGATGTGTTTAAGCGACGAATTAGGAGCCCTTATTATTTTCGGTTCCACCAGGTCTTGTTTGTGACGTCATGCATTTTCATATCTGAGTGAGGGGCCACTCCTACGGACAGACTCATCCCCTCAAACCCCAGAGGCAAGAGACAGTCCTCTGACATGGGAGTCCAAATACCAAAGTATTTTCCCACTTTGGTTTACTTTTATCGTTCTTGATTTTTTGTTCATTTTTAGGCTCATGATTAGCAAGGCAGATATGGTGCACAGGTTTTTTTTATTCATATCGATGCATCATGGGGAATTTAAGGTCCTAAGTCTCAATGTGAACAGACTGGGGAGTGCCATCAAGAGAAGTAAGGTAATAAGTCTCAATGTAAACGGACTGGGGAGTGCCATCAAGAGAAGTAAGGCCATCAGTCTCAATGTAAACGGACTGGGGAGTGGGGAGTGACATCAAGAGAAGTAAGGTAATAAGTCTCAATGTAAACGGACTGGGGAGTGACATCAAGAGAAGTAAGGTAATAAGTCTCAATGTAAACGGACTGGGGAGTGACATCAAGAGAAGTAAGGTAATAAGTCTCAATGTAAACGGACTGGGGAGTGACATCAAGAGAAGTAAGGTCATAAGTCTCAATGTAAACGGACTGGGGAGTGCCATCAAGAGAAGTAAGGTCATAGCAAAGATGAAACGGGAGAGAGGTGACATACTATTCTGGCAGGAAACTCACTTATCCACCTGAACACGAGAAACTCAAGAAAATGGGATATAGGAACACTTTTTTTTCTTCTTACAAAATGGGTAGAAGGGGAGTTGCAATCTTGATCCCAAATTCAGTTAATTTAGAGTTTATGTCAGAAATAAAAGACAAGGAGGGTAATTTATACTTGTTAAATGTAAACTGGATAACAAGGAAGTTACATTATTTAATGTATACGCACCCCCAGGGAGTGACATGGTCTTCTACAGGAAGTTACATTATTTAATGTATACACACCCCCAGGGAGGGACATGGTCTTCTACAGGAAGTTACATTATTTAATATATACTCACCCCCAGGGAGTGACATGGTCTTCTACAGGAAGTTACATTATTTAATGTATACGCACCCCCAGGGAGTGACATGGTCTTCTACAGGAAGTTACATTATTTAATGTATACGCACCCCCAGGGAGTGACATGGTCTTCTACAGGAAGTTACATTATTTAATGTATACGCACCCCCAGGGAGTGACATGGTCTTCTACAGGAAGGTGTTTGATTTAATTGCCACAGAAACCTCTGGCACTCTTATCTGTGGAGGGGACTTTAACACAATTCTAAACTCAAAATTGGACAGCACAAATCAAAATAGGAAAATGAGTCTAGTTGCCAAAAAGATCAATAGGATATTGCAGGATCCAGGACTGCTCGATGTATGGCTTGTGTAAGGATTTAGGATTAATGCATTTTAAACCCTCTACCATATTACTTAAGATTGAATTGTTTGAACAACAGCTGCTTTGTGTGTGTGTGTGTGTGTGTGTGTGTGTGTGACAATAATTGAGCAACATGGTGTGACTTGCATGTTGCAAAGCGGTGTACTGTTTAATACATTTGCCCTGCCTGTCTGTGTGTGTGACAATATTGAGCACATGGTGTGACTTGCTGCATGTTACAAAGTTGTGGTTAATCATGTATAGGGAGGGGTGGTCATCACGAGGTTTAACTGAGATGGAAAAATACTGAACAACACAATAGCAGGAACTGAGCAACTGTTATAACTAGGGTGTGATACCAGAACAGTAAGAATCTATACATTGACAGAGGGTGGACTCCAAGAAGCGCCAAGAGGCGGGGACCAGCCTGAGGGCCTGCGATAGGCTGAGCAAGTCTAAACCACGCTCAGCCTCTACTGTGATAGGCCAACAGACGAGTTGGAACTACGTCTATCACAGTATAAGAACAGCTGTTTACTTACATCCTGTCAGTTCTCTGCTTGCCCTGCGTGCTTATACAGTGAACCCGTATATACGAAAATTGCATTTACCATTTATTGCTTGAATTTAATTAAAGATAATTAACGACAGATTCTGACTTTTATTCTTCCTGATACCGGATTCGAAAGACGCAACCCTGGATAAGAGCGTCTGCTAAATGACTTAAATGTAAATGTAAATGTATCACTTGACACCCACAAGACCGATAAGGAATATACTTTTTACTCAGCCCGCCACACGGAATACTCCAGGTTAAATAACTATTGTCTCTTCTCTACCTGAGATAGATCTGCCCCAAGGTGAGGAGCATCAAACAGACAGAGCTGGAGCCCTTGGTGAGACGAGCAACCCAGAACAGAACTCACACAGGTAAGATCTAATAGTTCAGCCACAGAGCTGACCTGATGTTAGCAACCTTAATACTGAAGTCACATGCATCATGTTATATTATTTCAGACATCGAACGGCTAGATACATGTTCACTTGTCCATGCAATGAAGTGCATTTTCATGTGAAACACAATATAGTATACTAATGAATATCCATTGACTTACACTACAGTATGTAATCTGTTTCTGATAGGGAGTGAGGAAGCCCTATATGGATGTATTCTACAATGTAGAAAATAATACAAATAAACAAAAACCCTGGAATTAATAGGTGTGTCCAAACTTTTTACTATAGAGAGAGGGAGGGAGAGAAAGAGAGAACATACGGTCTCCTATTTAGTACGGTTCTTCCCTTGTTCAGATAGACACAAGGACAGATGATTGTAAAAACCACACGACATCGTTTCCCAGCAATGGAATTACTGTGTAATTTGAATAAACAAGATTCCAATTAAGTAGCTATGTCAAAAAAAAATCTCTAAACTGACATTGCTCAAACCAACAGAACAATGTTGTGTGTACAATTTATTACGTCAACGCATACAATTGTTTGCATGGCATTACATATGTCAAGTGTTAGAGTTGCGTAAATTCGAATCTGGTATCAGGATAAATATAACAATGAGTCACCGATTTTATACTATGTATTTTTTATTAGCTAAGTAATAAATGGCAAATGCAACTTTCGTATATACGGGCTCACTGTAATACCACGCAGGGCAGAACAGAGAACTGACAAGATGTATGTGAACAGTATTCTTTATACTGTGATAGACAGTTCCAACCCGTCTGTTGGCCTATCACAGTAGAGGCTGGGCGTGGTTTAAACTTGCTCAGCCTATTGCAGGCGCTCAGGCGGGTCCCCGCCTCTTGGCGCTTCTGTTGATAGATGTAACTGTTGCTGTGAAGAACATCCATGCGCTCATGCTCCATCTCGCACCTGGCTCCTGTTATCTAACAAAAGACCGCTGGTTCTGCAACCCCACGCTCTGAATGTGCCACCCCCCAACTCATTGCACAGTTCCTGTCTTTTTTCCATCATGAGAAAGGCCCATGGCCCTGAAGCTTTTAACAATGTTTCAAGTGTTGATAATGGGATATGAAAAAGGGTGAGTCGGTCAAGGATCGATGCAGACAAGGTGGTAGATTGTACGACAAGCGACAGGTTTATTTCAAAGTGGAGATATCTGGTACAGCGTATATACGGGCCCCTCTGTTAGCTCATCAGAGACTAGCAAAAAAGACACTAGCTAACAATGGGTACAAGCTTCATATACAGAACAGAAAGTAGGTTGATATCTAGGAGATCGGATCTTCGGATTGGATCAGGCTGGGGTGTAGTCATCCGGCATTGGCTCTGTTGTCTGTCCGTCATCGTAGAATCCTGCCATGCCTGTTCTTGGTCGTCACACCCCGTTCAGCTGAAAAGGAGATCTGGTGTGTGCGCTATCTTCAGTCACACAATGTTCGGCTGGGAGGGAGATTATGTGTGTGTGTTAGTTTGTCTCTAAGTCTAGGCTTTCTGCCAATCTGTGGGTGTCTTATCTGGGTGTCCTCGGCAGCTATGTGTGTACTGTATGTGCGTCGTCCCTGTCTTCTGGGGTCAGTGTGTAAGAGCGTATGCGTCCCTATCTTCAGGGGAGTTGTGGCCGAACTGCCGGCTAGCACCTGTGGCTAGGAGTATCCTGTTGTGACAGTGTTCTGGATGATTACAGTGAGTGTGTGTGTGTGAGAGATATCCTGTATGGGGCCCAACCTGTTTTACTATGTGTCTCAGCTATAGTAGTGTAATGTCACCTACATAGGAATTAGCAGTCCTCTACACAAGTCAGCTATGTTGCATAACACATACATACATCCACACAAGCCAACAGCAGATAATATTCAATCATATATATGGTAATGGCTATAATGTAAAACACAGGATCCAACACAAGATACCTAGCTAGGTAGCTAGACGTTGCAGTATGTCACTTACCACACTACGGCCTCTTCCGCTACTGTCCCTCAGTGCTAGCCGAAACTCTCCAGCTTTGCTGGTGTCCATACTAAGCTGAAGATGGAGAACCTCATCGCCAGCTCCGTTGAGGCAAAGCGGTCGAATGGCAAACCGACACTCGCACCGACATCAAAACCGTGTTGCAGCTAGCTAGTGCGGGCCCACCATGTACAGACTGGAATGTGGCTGGCACAGGCGTTGGAGCCCAACCGCTCGCGCTCAGTGCCATCTCCCCACAACAACAGTTGGGAACCACAGGTGTAACGTTATTTCAACCCCAAAAGCACAATGCACTGTCGATAGTCATGAGTCTTGATTTTAACAGTCTACCTGTTTGTAAAGAGATGGTGTTCCATGACAGCTAGTTATGTCTATCCATAGCTAAAGACGAAATGGCATGTTTTTTTTGTTATCAAAACAGGAAGTAGCGTGGGGCGACCTTTATTCACTTCTGATAGAAACCGGCGTTGTTCATAAATATTGTAACGACCCTGGGTTATAAGCGCGGAAATCGACTCTGCCGCACGAGCATGCTTTTGCGGCACAGTCGATAGCGCGCCGGACCTCGGGCTAGAAGGTCAAGGGTTCGAGACCTATTCCCTGCTGTTTCATTACAATATTATGGTCCATGCAATGAAGTGCATTTTCATGTGAAACACAATATAGTATACTAATGAATATCCATTGACTTACACTATAGCATGTAATCTGTTTCTGATAGGGAGTGAGGAAGCCCTATATGGATGTGATAGACGTCAGTTGGGGAGACCCACACGGAGGAGGGGTAAAACCCTTGACTTTTGTCCGACAGGTAATGTCATTCTAACCTTTGTTTCTGTCTGATTGTCGCCCGTTAATCCTGCCTGTTTGCTCCTGAGTAGCACAGCGGTTTAAGGCACTGCATCTCAGTGCAAGAGGCGTCACTACAGACACCCTGGTTTGAGTCCAGGCTGAATCACAACCGGACGTGATTGGGAGTCCCATAGGGCGGCGCAGGTTTGGCCAGTGTAGGCCGTCATTGTAAATAAGAATTTGTTCTTGACTGACTTGCTTAGTAAAATAAAGGTTAAATAAATATAAGTTGTATTTGTTAACTCTTTGTCTTTACACCTTTGTGTGTGTACGCATACATGCATGTGTGTGTGTGTCAGGTTCTTGCAGCCTGCATATACCCTGAGCTGGTCGAAAGTGATAAACTGCCAGTGGAAGTTAAACAGAGGGCCCAAAGCCTACTGAGCGCATGTGATGGGGGCAGTGTAGGTAAGGAGGACTACAATTGGGCCTTTGGAAACACATTACAGTATGTCTACAGTTTGAAAGTGTTACGTTTTTTGAATGTACTAAGGTTGACGATCATCATCAAATCAAATCAAATTTATTTGATACATCAGCTGATATCTCAAAGTGCTGTACAGAAACCCAGCCTAAAACCCCAAACAGCAAGCAATGCAGGTGTAGAAGTACTTAAAAATCATACAATGTGATTTTCTGGATTTTTGTTTTAGATTCCGTCTCTCACAGTTGAAGTGTACCTATGATAAAAATTACAGACCTCTACATGCTTTGTAAGTAGGAAAACGTGCAAAATCGGTAGTGTATCAAATACTTGTTCTCCCCACTGTATGCATCTATTACAGATTCCGTGGATCAGAAAACCAGTCAGTATCTGGTGTGACCATTATTTTCCTTATGCAGAGCGACATATCTCCTTTGCATAGAGTTGATCAGGCTATTGATTGTGGCCTGTGGAATGTTGTCCCACTCCTTTTCAATGGCTGTGTGAAGTTAATGGATATTGGCCGGAACTGGAACACGCTGTTGTACATGTCAATCCAGAGCATGCCGAACATGCTCAATGGGTGACATGTCTGGTGAGTATGCAGGCCATGGAAGAACTTAGACATTTTCAGCTTCCAGAAATTGTGTACAGATCCTTGCGACATGGGGCCATGTAGTATCAGGCTGAAACATGAGGTGATAGCAGCAGATGAAGGGCACGACAATGGGCCTCAGGTTCTCGTCACAGTATCTCTGTGCATTAAAATTGCCATAGATAAAATGCTATTGTGTTCATTGTCCGTAGCTTATGCCTGCCCATATCATAACCTCACCGGCCCCATGGGGCACACTGTTCACCACACTGACATCAGCAAATCCCTCGCCCACACTCCGCCATAAACGCTGTCTGCCATCTTCCCGGAACAGTTGAAATCGGGAATCATCCGTGAAGAGCACACTTCTCCAGCGTTCCAGTGGCCATTGAAGGTGAGCATTTGCCCACTGAAGTCGGTTACGACAGCGAACTGCAGTCAAGTCAAACCCTGCTGAGGACGACGAGAACGCAGATGAGCTTCCCTGAGACAGTTTTTGAATGTTTGTGCAGAAATTATTTGGTTGTGAAAACCCATATTTTTATCAGCTGTCTGGGTGGCTGGTCTCAGACAATCCCACAGGTGAAGAAGCCGGATGTGGAGGTCCTGTCCTGGTGGGATTACACCTGGTCTGTGGTTGTGAGGCTGGTTGGACTTATTGCCAAATTATTTACAACAACATTGGTAGACAAATGAACATTCAATTCTCAAGCAACGGCTCTGGTGGGCATTCTTGCAGTCAGCATGCCAATTGAACGCTACCTCAAAGGCTGAGACATCTGAGGCATTTTAGAGTGGCCATTTATTGTCCCTAGCACAAGGTGCATCTGTGTAATGATCATGCTGTTTAATCAGCTTCTTGATATGCCACACCTGTCAGTTGGATGGATTATCTTGGGAAAGGAGAAATGCTCACTAACAGGGATGTAAACAAATTTGTGCACAACATTTGAGAGAAATAAGCTATTTGTGCATATGGACTTTTTCTGGGATCTTTTATTTCAGCTCATGAAACATGGGATCAACACTTTAGATGTTGCATTCATATTTTTGTTCAGTGTGCATGTGATGTGTGTTTATATTTGATATACATCTCTTTGTTCTTCTTCTCTATCTTATCAGGCTCATACACACCCACTGGTGGTATCTCTTATATACAGTGCAGTGTGTCCAACTTCATCTCTCGACGAGATGGTGGTGTACCATCGTCCCCCGAGAATATCTTCATGACATCTGGCTCCCAGAGGTCTTTAATGGTGAGAATCATCTTCACCATCATCATCAAAACCATTGTCATAATAATAATCATCTTAATCATCGTGTCTGTCTCATTCATCTTTCACTCTTTATTATTATTTTTTTGTTTAGTTGGTTCTGAAGCTGTTGGTCCACAATCAGGCCTCACTCCCGACAGGTGTGCTGACCGCTGTGCCCACCTACTCTTCCTTCAAAATGATGTTGCAAAGGCTCGGTGCAGCCGTTGTTCCCTACTACCTAGATGAGGAGCAGGGTTGGGCAATGGAGGTGGAGGAGCTACGCAGAGCATTACAGGCCTCTAAGGGTGTCTGCAACACAGTTGCCCTGTATGTCATCAACCCGGGGAATCCTACAGGTAACGAGTTGTTCCGGTTCCATGATGGTTGATACCGTAGTACCCCACTATTTGACAGTAGTACCCCACTATTTGTCCCTATGAAGAATGTAAAGTAAACTTTTTTGCAGCCAAGTTACCTCAACAGTATTTATGGATAGTCTCATTTGTTTTGTTGTTGCTAGGTCATGTTCAGAGCAGGAAGTGTATTGAAAAGGTGATCCGATTCGCTGCTGAGGAGAGGCTCTTCATCATGGCTGATGAGGTGACTTCCTGTCTATACTTTCGCCTGGCAAATCGCTTATTTTCAATCACAAATATTTCACCTCTTTCTATATGGACTATGTAGTGAGTTGTTGTTCTGTCTTCCACGCACCCCTCGCTGTTTCATTTGATCCACAGGTGTATCAGGAAAGTGTGTTCGGGAAGGGCAGTGAGTTTGTCTCCTATAAGAAGGTTCTGTCTGAGATGGGGCCTCCTCTCTCTCACACAGTGGAGCTGGCCTCTTTCCACTCAGCATCCAAAGGCTTCATGGGAGAGTGAGTACTGTACAGCAGCACTGTCTGTCTTCTAAGGCAATAGACTAACGGATTCATGCATTCAACTAAAGGTGAACTGTATTAGGAGGTTTTGTAATTGACTGGTCTAAAGTTCAGAATGCCACCATGATGCATCTATTAGAATGCTGCTGGATGAATGAGATAGGATTCAATTATCTGATTTATTTCACACACACAGCAGAGGGGTGAGGATTTTATTGGCTTGTATAAGGCTGTTAGGTAGGGTTGTGGTGGTTGATTCTTTCATGCACAAAAGGAAGGCAAACAGAATATGCCACCCCCTGGCATCACCATGACAAGATTTGCCGGTTTCAGAAGGGGAGAAGGGGGTTAAATGGTAAGGTTAGGAGTGAAAAAAAGCCTGAGGAGTGGTTTTTGGCAGTGAGAACAGCTGTAGTGGGAAGGGGTGGGGCATGGCCCAATTAGAGCAATTAGTCGCATCAACAGAGGAGTGTTCTTCAATACATACATACTATAGCCTACTGTACTCTACAATGATCTGGATCGTATTACCCCATTAGCTACTTAAGTAATTAGCTACTAGCCTACTACTTCTTTAGAAATGTCAAATTCCTTCAGCATGAGCGTTAGCGCAAACATGGATTAGGGCCATCTTAGACGATGTATGAGCTGCCAACACAAACTCAATAGTGACAAAAGTAAATAAAATAGCTGGCAGTTCCCTAAGAGATCCACTTCAGGCTTCCTATGGTGTAAAAGCCTGTACTGAAACCAGCAGGCCAGTGTTTGACCACTACTCTGTATGTCTCTCCTCCCTGCACAGGTGTGGGCTACGCGGAGGGTACGTGGAGCTGGTGAACCTTGACCCCGCCGTCATGAAGTACGCCTACACCATCTTTTCCACTGACATCTGTGCCCCTGTGACTGGTCAGCTAGCCCTGGAGCTCATGGCTAACCCTCCCAGGCCAGGGGACCCCTCATACCCGGTCTACGCCCAGGTGAGACCCATCAAAATAGATCAAACTACAGTATGACGTTAGGCTTAATAGATTGCATATGCCATGTAACATTTAGTCACAAGTAGTTTAATGATAGTGCTCTACAATCATTGAAGTCTCTAAAATAAGAAATAGTTCATCAAAATCAAACAAATGAATTCCTTTCCCTATTCACAACGGCACCTCAGTGTCCCATACAATATGCTCTCCCCGTGTCCTTCTTTTCCATCTTCTCTCCCATCTCCGCCAGGAGACCCAGTCTATCCGGGCCATGCTGGTCCATAACATGAACTGGGTCCCAGAGTTTCTGAACAATATCCCAGGGATCAGCTGTCAGCCGATGATGGGAGGAGCTTTCGTATTCCCCCGGCTGTATCTACCCCAAGCAGCCATTGAGAAGGCCAAGGTTAGTCATGGGGAAAATAGTACACTGTATGGTCAGGTAGAGCACTAGAATGACTACTGCTGTTTGTCATATGGGCATTTCAAGAGACATTCACCTTTTGGAGGAAAAACATGTGATTCAACATCTGATTCATTCTAAATACTCTGGAGTTAATGATTTGATCTCTTATATATGTGAGTTTTCTGTTTTCCATTGCAGGTGGTGGGGATGCAGCCTGACCTGTGGTACTGTACACGGTTACTAGAGGAGGCAGGAGTGTGTGTGGGACCGGGGTGTGAGTATGGACAGAAGGAAGGCACCCACCACATCAGGTACAATCCTCTCTCTGTCAACAGCTTATGGACATAGAAATGTCACCATAAAACACTCCAGTAGTCAATGGCTCCATATCCACTACTCATCCTATGCAAATGAACAGGGAAGCATAGCATTAGCCTCATCATTCTATTTAAATGGTTATACTTCCCCACGGATTTGTTCTCATCTCTCTCTGTAGACTGTGTGTCATGACCCCAGTGGAAACCATGGAAGAGGTACTGAAACGCCTGAAGAACTTCCACCTGCACTTCCTCAAGGAGTTCTCCTGATAACTGGCTTCACCTTACAGCCCAAAGATGAATAATACATTTAACTTCAGACACAATCACAGTACAGAGAAGAAAATTGCAACCAGTAACATTGTTTAACATCTTTATCTTTCAACAGACCATATTTAAATAATAAATTAAGACAACACATGACCTGAGTTGAAAAATTCTGCATTTGGATTGAACAAAGTTGGGCGTGAGCGGCTTTTAACATAATTATTATGCTTCAAGTCATGCATGTCCACAGAAAAAACATATTCTCCGTATTTTGTCAAACTTCGGCATTAGAGAATGAAACTACCTGTCTCAGACAGTGTAGATCCCCTCTAAATACTCAGACTCTTCTTAACAATAAGAACGTTACCTTGTTATGATCTGCCATTGTGGGGCAGAGATATTGGAACTAAGGGAATAAGTGAAAGTTGAAATTTTTAAGGTAAGGATAGATTTTGGCCATATTCTCTAACATCCAAAGTCCATCATGTCAATTCAATACTTTCTATGACTGTGATATGTTTGTCTCACTAGCTATCATAAAACGAATGCATTAACTGTAAGTCGCTCTGCATTAGAACATCTGCTAAATTACTCAAATGTAAAAATGATGACAAATAAACAGACTTTTTAAAGCATTGGATGCAATCTGTGTTGAGTTACTCCTATGGCATTTCAAGGGGAATTTAGCCACCCTCTAGTTTGTGAGGATAAAAATACTTAATCCAAGACATTTGTTATTCTATAACATAACAGTTTTAATGTCATATTCAATAAGTATATAAATACAGTAAAACCTCATAGGCCTACTGACAAAAGAGGGATGTTTTAAATCACCTCAGATTCTCAACCATTCTATTGAACACATTACACTTTACTTACTATGTGGCATAATACAGCTATAGTCAAATTAGAGTTTAACAATCAGAGATTCTAACAATATGCTCTGAATATTAACAAAATATCAGAAATGTAACAGAATTTGCAGCATTGTAGTATTTACAAAATCAAAAGCCTGTGCTAAGATCTGAATAGCAGTTTCAAGGTTGTGTTTGTAACAACTATCCTGCCAGGAGCAAAAATGATGACACTTTTGTATGGTACTGACTAAACTTTCAAAATAAAAGTCCACATTTCAAAACTTTGCAATGTCGATAACTCATTCAAAAGATATACATTTGTAATCAATGGCAATTCTTTATGGTGATTATATACAATTGCAATACATTATTATTATTATTTTTTTAAAGAGATTGTAACCACTGTTAAATCTAATTTTCATGGTCTATTTACAATGTTGTGCTGTAGAGATTTTATTTTTGCCAATGTAAAAGTGGGGTTGGGAGTACTTAGTAGGGTCTGTAGAATCTATATATGGTGTTCTTTCGTGGAGGACTGGATAAGAGTGTTGCTGGCCTTTTACTCCTTCCATTCCATAAGCCTCAATGCCGACCCTTCGTAAACTTTTTGAAAAAATTGTGTTTGACTAGATACAATGCTACTTCACAGTATTTTTAAATGTCTTTATTTCACCTTTATTTATAAGATAAAGCAAAGCAGTGCGACACAAACAACAACACTGAGTTACACAGAATAAACAAACGTACAGTCCATATACAGTGTGTTCAAATGAAGTAAAATTAGGAAGGTAAGTCAATAAATAGGGAGGTAAGGCAATTAAAATTGAACAAATAAACACTGGAGTGATAGATGTGCAGAATATAGAGTAGAGATACTGGGGTGCAAAGGAGCAAAAATAAAATATATATAAATGGGGATGAGGTAGTTGGATGGACTATTTACAGATGAGCTTATGTACAGGTACAATGATCTGTAAGATGCTCTGACAGCTGATGCTTAAAGTTAGTGAGGGAGATATAGGTCTCCAGCTTCAGTGACTTTTGCTATTTGTTTCAGTCATTGGCAGCAGTGAACTGGAAGGAAAGGCGGTCAAAGGAGGAATTGGCTTTGGGGAGATATACCTGCTGGAGTGCGTGCTATGGGTGGGTGCTGCTATGGTGACCAGTGAGCTGAGATAAGGCGGGGCTTTACCTAGCAAAGACTTATAGATGACCTGGAGACAGTGGGTTTGGCGACGAATATGAAGCGAGGGCCAGCAGAAGAGCATACAGGTCGCAGTGGTGGATAGAGAATCACCAGCAGCAAGCAGCAAGAGCGACATCATCGATGTATACAGAGAAAAGAGTCGGCCCGAGAATTGAACCCCACCCCCAAAGAGACTGCCAGAGGTCCGGACAACAGGCCATCCGATTTGACACACTGAACTCTGTCTGAGAAGTAGTCGGTGAACCAGGCGATGCAGTCATTTGAGAAACCAAGGCTGTTGAGTCTGCCGATAAGAATGCGGTGATTGACAGAATCGAAAACCTTGGCCAGGTCGATGAATACGGCTACACAGTATTGTCTTTTGTCAGGGTAGGAAAGATATTGGTCTGTAACAGTTTGGGCCTAGAGTGTCTCCCCCTCTGAAGAGGGGGATGACCGCGGCAGCTTTCCAATCTTTGGGGATCTCAGACGATACGAAAGAGAGGTTGAACAGGCTAGTGATAGGGGTTGCAACAATTGCGGCGGATAATTTTAGAAAGTAAGGGTCCAGATTGTCTAGGCCAGCTGATTTGTTGGGGCCCAGATTTTGCCTCTCTTTCAGAACATCAGCTATCTGGATTTGGGTGAAGGAGGAATGGGGAGGCTTGGGCGAGTTGCTGTGGGGTGGAGGGCTGTTGATCAGGGTAGGGTTTAGTCGACCGATTTATAATTTATCAACGCTGATTATTGCAGGACCAAAAAAGGGGTCCAGGAGTGAAGGAGGAAGGAGTGAAGGAGAAATGGGGAGGCTTGGGCAAGTTGCTTTGGGGGGTGCAGAGCTGTTGACCGGGGTAGGGGTATCCAGGTGGAAAGCATGGCCAGT